>NC_057813.1:467071905-467206649 GCF_018294505.1 Triticum aestivum
GTTCATTGGGCGATGGGGTGGGGATCCCCGGAGAAAAAGCTCGGTGCGGGGGGGGGGGAGGGGGGCTAGAGGGATGGCCGGTGCGGCAGCGGACCAGCGGTGGGGAGTGGTTTCGGGGAGGGCGGGCCGGCCGCGGGCAGCGGGGGCGGGCGGTTCGGCCGGTGGTGGCTGGCGGCTTAGGGGGGTGGAGTTTGATGATAAACTAGAGGCCCTTGATTTCATATCCAACGGCTGGAAAATCTAATGACCAGAGATGAAAAGGTCAGTCGACTGACGTGTAGCCTTATCCCGCATGTACACATGCACACACGCAAGACACGCACGCATGTAGGCGTGCAACACTAACACGTACACATAACGTACACACGCACGCATGCTGGCATGCAACACTGACATGTACACATGCACTACGAACACACGCACGTACGCACCCATGC
Source organism: Triticum aestivum (assembly GCF_018294505.1). Taxonomy (NCBI): domain Eukaryota; kingdom Viridiplantae; phylum Streptophyta; class Magnoliopsida; order Poales; family Poaceae; genus Triticum; species Triticum aestivum. The sequence continues at coordinate 467,072,343 of NC_057813.1, forward strand.
ATGCAACACTGAAATGCACCCTTACACGCACGCAACACTCGCACGCCTGCATGCACACAACACACGACGCAAGACACACGCTCAACCTATACGTGCATGCACCCTTTGTTAAGGACATGGATTGTTACGGGTATTAATCAATCTTATCTGTGATAAGCAGAACATTGATGTTTGCATCGGTCTTTATGAATCACAACGTATCGAACGGGCTATCAACATAGTAGGCTTAACTACATGAAAAAGATGACGTCACACTCAATGAACAATCATCGGTTTATGAAATGCCCGCTTCTGACCGCCCTGGCCCACCAAAGGTTCCTCTGCTGTGCGCTGCCTGCTTGGGTCACTGACATGCAGGCCATGCACCCAAAGAGCCCACACGTCAGTGGAAGAATGGCACCGTGTCCTAGGTCAGAGTCGAGGGCGCCACTCGCGGCACGCCCGGCTGAACACGCCTCCATGCCGCATTCAATAGCCTCCATGAAACCCGCCAGTGTGGAAGCCGAGAAACCCACTCTAGACACACGTTCGTTCATGACCGGACCGGCGTTAAACGCAACGCCGGCCGAGCTCCTCCCGTCCGCCGTCTATTTGATCTCCTATTTAAACAAGCCAAACGTCGGCCAAGAATCGCACACCTCCGCCGCTCCCCTATCTCCTCCACCATTTTGTCCACTCTTACAATGGCTTACGAAGAGTAGTTATTCCGCATCCAAGCCGGCTGGGTGGCCCACCGGATACGAGCTATGCATCTCGTTGATCCACCTCCCTCCCCTCGCCTGACGGAGCCAGTTGCCGCCCCAAGTCGGCGCGCGGTTCAGCAACTCGCCGCTCCAGGCCAGCTCGACGAGGAGCGAGGCACGGGCGTCGTTGCTGCCGTCCATGCCGCCGCCTCGTACCACGTCTTCCGTTTCTGTGGCCGAGACTCCTATGCCGGCGGCCGCGCCATGCAAGCAGCGACGGAAGCTGGGTGCGCGGAGAGCGACGAGTCGGTGGCCAGCGCCTCCGCGTCTGCCGCCATCATCGAGGAGAAGTAGAACACGGGAGGCCGCCGCCGCTTGGGTCCCTTGAAGGCCACCGCGGAGGCGACGCCGGTATACACAGCAGGTGTCTTGCCGGATCCTTTTGTTGCGAGGACCTTCGTCGACCCCGCATGGGCTCCACGGAAGAGGTGAATGTTAGGATGAACTCGAGCCGGTGCCGGCCATGGCGAAGTAGTGGCCGGTGATGAACTCGAACCGGTGTCGGCCACCATCATCTTCGGCACCAGCCAATGATATCAGTTGGGCAGTGGGGAAGCGAGCCGTCCTTTGCGCTGAAGCATATACCTCCGAGGCTCCCGACAGTCCGATGATCGTGCTGCCGGACATGAGGGACACAAATCAATCGGCGAACGACCATTTAGGCCGGGTATTATATACCTGTGCTGTCCAGAACTAGCACCGCGTAGTTCATTTGAATGTAATGAAATCCATCGTGTTTGTGTGAAAATCCGGTATTTTATATGATTTCCGTCGTTGTTTATATGAAATATCAGTTTGTCTACATGTTTGCGTGAATTTCGTCCGGTTGCTTGAGTTGCTGTCATAATGTGTGCGACTACGGTTGGATGGCGTAATTTGCGGGTCGTCGGTCGGTCTGCGAGCGGCTCGGGCGGTGTTGTGGGACAAAAAAACACAGCTCGTGCGAGCTCGTCTCCAACGTGCATGCTGGAGGATGCATGACAGCATGAGCACCCGAGCCGTTCCTCGTTCATCGGTGGCAAAGGCACCGGTGGACAAAAGGGTCGCCAATATTTTGGCTACCCCGGGCAAGATCCAAACAGCCCCTCCCAATAGATTCAAACCCCTCGTTCACCATGGAATTTTGCCATGTGTTGTTTTCATGGACTAGCAAGATGCCCGTGCATTGCACGGAACATCAAGATGCATTTTTTTACAAACTCCCGCATGCATGCAAGGGATAATTAATGTCCTCCTTTGCTAGTACCACGAGGCAAACACCATTAATATTGCATCAATTAGTGTTAGTGGCCTTGTATATCTGCAAATTGTAATTTTGATAGTGGCCCCTTGTATATAAAAATGGAGGGAGAAATATGAGAGATAAGGTGAGTAGGAGTGGGGCGTGGTACCGTGGTGGTGATAGGTGGTTGGACTGGGCGGAGGCATGGGGATGGACGACACATTATGTCTAGGTTTGTATCTCTCTCTCACACACCCACGTAGGTGGGGGACGTGCATGAAGAGAAGAGGTGCACGCACGGCACACGTACTCCCGTCTCTTTCCCAACCACACCCGTGCGGGTACACGGTGGAGCTCATTTCTGTACGAAAAAGGCAGCCCACGTGGTAATTTGGCACGTGTACTGGTTGTCCACTTGGTGGAGGGAGGATCGTCTACCACGGGTGAACAAACAAATTGCGACTTGATGCATTATGTTAAATTAAAAAAAGAGGCAAACCATGTGGGGCCTACCTTAGAGGCAAGGCTCTATACACTGGACTACTTTTGATGTGTCCCGTCAACTCGCAGAACAAGGAGAAACTTGCTTAGTACGCCGTCTCCCCTGCCCACGGGCGCGGTGGCTCGTAGGATGAAGTGAAGCTTACTACTGTACTACTGTTCGCCTTTACGCCCGCTCCCTCGCCCACGCGTGTGGTGGCTCGCAGCACGAGGAGAAAATTTTACTACTCCCTCCGTTTACTCCTCGTCCCTACTACGTACTTTGGTTAGTACTCCCTCTATTTACTTATACAAGGCCACTATAAAAAAATACATTTTGCATCTATACAAGGCCACAAATAGTAATTGAGACAAAAGTTACTACTCCCTCCTTTCCAGTTTATGGCTCAGTTTCAAAATCTCTCCAACCAAGGTAGACGGTCAGTGGTCGAATTAATTTCGTAGTTTGCACAGTACGCTCTTTTTTCTCAAGAAGTTATGTTTACCGAGGCATTAATTAGAACGAATGCATGAATGACCACTAAATTTCCATGAACTTGTACATGCATTGGTTAGTTTCCTCTCGACACTGCTTGCATCGGGTGATCTAACACACCTCGAAATCCAACATGTAATGGTACTACTACTAGTATAGTAGAATTGAGACTTATCAAACGGAAAAACGAATGTTTTTTAGATGAGCCCTATAAACCCTAGTGGGTACGTACTCCGTAAAAACAGATTTTTCCAAAACTAAGTTGCTCCCTTTCATGAATTCTGTAGTATACTCCTCCGTCGACGCTCCCTTTCATGAATTCTGTACTTCCTATCGCCGACATGTGGGACATATAGCAACCGGGTCGACGTGTCAAGCTCCAAATAACAGTGCAGAACAGCAGGGGGGACGCACCCCACTCGTACCGGCCCAGTATTAGTAATGAGCAATGAGACGTCAAATCACAATGCCGCACCTTCCCAGACGGACGAAGCAACCATTATTTCACACTTTGGTTCGACATCATCTCAAACCACATAGTACTAGTATTGCTTCTGCCTCAAGAGGGACACACGCATCGCCTTGGTACATCATGACACGTGGGACCGCATGACAGGCCATGCTCCCCCGCCGATCACTCGGTAAAATCACCTCATTTTTACTATACTTCCTCCGGATCGGTTTACTACATGGCATGCACGTCGTTCTAGGTTGAGAATTTAACTGGCTATATATATGTGATGAACAGTACACTAGCCTTTTAAAAAATGTATACTTTTGTACAGTAGTACTCCACTATCGATGGATTGCGCCATGGAGCAAAAATTGAAATTTTAAAAAAAGGTGGTACATATAGAGAGCGCTCGTCGCCAAATTATGCATATAGTACTATTAAAAAAGCTAGTACGTGCTTAATTGGGGTGCTAAATTCTATTAAAGAAATACTAGTACTAGTATGTACATACTGAAGAGTTAAAGTAACGAGAAGAAACATAACATAGTTCTGCTGGGGGCTCAGCACAACACACCCCTCAAATTAAACTAAGCACACCTGAAATTAAACTATGCAACTAATCCGGTAGACACTGCATTAGAAGTTTAGAACCACCATGAGCAACGACACTACCACCTTACTCGGAGTCCTCGTCCACGTCCTCGACTTCGTCCTTGTCCCTCTTCCTCTTGGCTGATACTTCTTTGCTTGAACCGCCACATTGGCTGTTGCTCTTCATCCAACCCTTATAGATATTGAAACAAAGGTAGCCATCAGCGTACTGGATGTGGTCTATATCTAGTACATTCCGCTGCCATGCATGACGATGAAACGTGTATGGAGGTTTCTCCAGTTTACCGTATGAAGGATGAACCATGGCTCCTGCCAGGGTCGGCATTGAAGGCTGACGAGAGGGCACCAGCCGATTCTTTTGGAGGTCGAAGGGGTTGCCTACAATGAGGCCTATCCGATGCAGGACTTCTTTGTCGTTCTTAAAGTCTACATAACGAATTTGACTATTTTGTCCTCGAGGAAGTTCTTAAAATCCTGGCACTCAACATCGGCATGGCATATGTGGTAGACCAAGCAAACATTATGTACGCAAACCTGGATCACGGCGGGCTTCTTCCTCTCTTCGTCCTTTAGATCCTTCTCTCGTCCCATGACTGTGGTGTACTCAACATCTAGCCCAGTGACCCACTCATCATGTGAGTTTTTGAACATGCGTCTGAAGCGAGAAAGGCATCCTTTCACCGTCGCGGAAGTACGGGTGTAGATAACGTCGAACTCATCGCCGGTGATGGTTCTAACCTTGTACTCACCGCCGATCGGGGAGATTTGGGACACCATGGATTTGGGAGGAGGGTTAGGATTAGTGGAACTGTCGTAATGTGAATGGACGTGACGACTAGGAGCAAACCGCCGTAGTATTAAAGAACGTGCGGGGACGAGTAGGAGCAAACTGCCAGCGTGCAAATGGCAGGGTAGTGGCTTTCCATTCTCCCATGATACGGGCTTCCGAGAGCCCTTGGATCTGAGATCGAACAGTTGCATGGCGTGATTCTAGACCTATGGGTGAATATCCTATCCTGGAGGGTTATTCTTAAAATTTTCAGCAACTTAGCATGCGACCGTTTGATCTCAGATCCAAGGGCTGCCAGCAGCCCGTATCATGGTCGCGCCTACCACGACCGACACGTCGCTCGTGTGGTCGCGCCCTTGGAGATTTAACACGGTGCGTTAGGCTATCTGATGTTGGCATGTCATACATAGTCATCACTTAGTAACTCATACTACAACAAGGTTGGCTATAAGTGTATTTTTTTACTTCTCTCTATCTCTTTCTTCGTACTCCCTCCATCCCATAATATAAGAACGTTTTTGACACTAGTGTAGTGTTAAAAACGTTCTTATATAATGGGACACAGGGAGTACTAGTATTTATTGCATTTGCTAAGGAGTGACCTCTTCCAATGAAATGGTGTTGCTAAGTTTGCTTCATTTAATTAGCTATAGACTCAAAATTGTCTTTTCACCTTGGTACACGCGCTTAGCACCATTTCTTCCTTGGGTCACCAAACTAGTCTCTCTCTTCTTGATTAACTTGACACATCAGACTTTATGCCTATGTGGCAAGCTTAAGCACCTGTAGGAGCAAGTAAGTACAATAGTGCGCTTTACATGGCATTTTTGCATATGTGGAGGAAAGAGAGGCAAGGAAAAAGTGGAGAAGTGGGATCTCATGCAAGAGCCAGCCTCTACTACTACATGGTGGAGCATTGGGAGAGACACTTGTATGGAGGTGGTCAGGAATTGGGAGACTCACGCCGGTGTAGCGCCGCAGTTAAAATGATAATGGCAAGTCAAATCACGGGGCCCCACCTGTCCAGCAGTAACTCGCTGTCAAATCACACAACCCTACGTTTGCAGCAGCCTACTCCCTCGTCTTCTCGCGTCTCTGTCGAACCGACTAGGCGGAACTGCCCCGCCTACCGCGCAGGAAAAGCCCCGCCATCGACTTTTAAATACAACTACTCCCTCCGTCTAGGTGAGTAAGTCATCTTACGAAAACCAAATAATCCCAAAATACTAAGGCGCGGTGCATTAACTTCTACCTCGTTTCTTGTTTCTTCACATATCAACCAATAGGAATCCAATGATATACTTTTTGTGACATAGTAACTCATATTTAGTTAGTCAAATGGATGACCTAGAACTATGTGCAGGCCCTATAAACCGAGACGCCTACAAATAAAAAACCGAGACGGAGAGGGTAGTTCAGCACATATCTTTTTAGATCAATATAGTCGGGATTCACCAAGGAGCAAAACCAAGTGGTAGGCTGCTCCTGTCGTGTTGGCGTAGCAACTCAAACAGGGTCAGTCCGCACATGAAATGGCGACACACTTAATAGGACCCCTTTGGCAGACATGTGGCTCATCCACCATCTTGTTCCACGTGCGCTGCACCAAATTACAGTTCGGAGCAGCGGTTGGAATTGGAGGCACCCCGGTTGTAGCGCCACAGTAGTAGAAAATGAGCGATAAGGGGTCAAATCACAAAGCCCCACCTTTCCCGCATTAAGTTGGACGGACGAAGCAACCATCATTTCACTCTAGCGCGCAAGAGCATAAAGAAAAGAGAAAACAATGATGCGTGCGGCAGCTACCTAGGGCACCCTAGGGTAGGGGTCTCCACTACAGATCCTTTTTTGAAAGCGCCTCCACTACAAATCGGCTTCTCCCTCGTCCTCTTGAAGAAAACCGAGGATGAGTGCGGCGGTAGGGTTTGTAGGAGTACTACGGCGTGCGGAGCCACGACGTAGTAAACGGGTTCGAGTCGACGCCTTAAATATGTGTGGGCCGCTTGGTTTTACGGGAACGAGGCAGCATTTTGGGTTTGGGGACCAGTGGAGATATAGCACGTACAAAAAATTGTGGATGTAGGTTCGACCGAAAGGCAATGATGCATGGGCCCTACATTTTGATACACCCGGGGCCGCGTGAAATTTGCTACTCTACTCAAAACTACTAAGGTACACATGTATTGAACGCATGAGATTTCGAAACCAAATTATGAATAAATACACACTATAGCATGTAGAGCTTTGAGTCATATATGCATGATGTAGATGTTCATTTAGTTCTTATAGTTCATCTCATTCAAAATCAATTAGTTTTATAAAAATGTTAAGATTCATGGGGTTGTGCATTGTAAATCATAAAGTAAAAAACAAATAATGGCAATTCATTTAGAAAATAATAATCAATTATGATATAGAAGATTCTAGAACAAAGGAGAAGTGCTTGTGTTTTGAGGTTTGTGCATTATGCTTAAGTTCAACCATGGAGTCTTCTAAATTGTACATGTGGCAGATCTGGTGGAATGTTGATGATATTCAACAGCCAGTAGTGCTCGGATTTGCCCATCTCTGCACTGTCGGGTTAGCTTCATCCAGCGACCATCTTTCAAAGTTATTGGCACACTATATAGTTCTTGTGCCATAGTTGCATGTTTTGGAAAAAAGCTACTAGTGGGTTGTACTATCTATTTAGGAATAGAAGATGTATACATGGAAGTTGTAGGGAAAGAGATGACATGGAGGATCTCAATTCCTATGAGTAGGGATTGGAAAAGAGATGTCATTTGGTTCACATCATAGGAACTTTTCTATTGAATCTAGAGATGACATGTATCTCAATTCCTATGAGGAGGGATTAGTAAAGAGATGTAATTTGGTTCATATCATAGGAACTTTTCTATTGAATATACGCTAATGTTTATTTTCCTTTGAAATTAAGGGAGTATAGGAATCCATTCATATGAACCAAGTGGCTCTAAAGCTATAGAAATGATATCATGTTTATTTCCTTTGAAATGTAGAGTATATGAATCTATTCCTATGAACCAATTGGCTCTAAAGGAAAAAAATCCTATAAAAACCATATGATATAGAGTTCCTATGATATTCCTCGACACTAAAGGATGGTTGAAATTGCTGCGGGTGATACGATGGTCTTTCTTTGTAGACTCCTCACCCATCTTTATAGTTACCTCTCGAAGATGAATGAAATGATATATACAGGGTATTCTACATGTGCAATTTGGTACACGAAAACTCGATAAAAGTTTGCGAGGTTCTAATTTTCAATAAAGCTATATGCACTGCATTTCGGAACGGAGGGAGCATACGGCAGTTGCTAACACTCATGTGAAAGATTTGTGTGTAGGAGGAGTGGCTGTTCTATTAAATGACATGGCAAAACTGACACTGTCGGATGCCGATCTAACGGTTCTTACGGCGTTCGTCAGGAAAAGGCTTGTGGCGAACGTTTGTTGGATAATGATTTACGGACACATGCATTGCATTGATACGTGCCCTCCTCTCTCTCACGCACACGCACCCTCACGAGTCACAACTCTCCCGAGTCCTCTCATAGACTCGCACGTGGCACCCATCGTCTATCTGCAGGTAGACGTCACGCACATATGTGCTCTTCACACCCTACCCTCAGAACTTCTAAAAAACAAAAGACGGCGTGCACATTTTATTTTATCTCACACATCACACACTTATATTATTACTCTTGTGGCGAACGTTCTTTGGGCATAGTATATATTGTACTGTCACGAAGAGAAGCGGTGCACGCACGCACTAGTTCTCTCACACCCACTCGCGGGTACATGTAGGAGCGCATTTTTTGAAGCCGGTACAACAAAATCACTCCACTATATATAAAAGCAGGACCCTTAGCGCTTGCTTTACTAGGGTTCCTCTCGTTCACTCTCTCATGCTCCCCAGATCTAAGCAAGACATAGGTGGCCACACTCTCTCTATCAGCTCACGGCTGGTCACAAATCCGGCCGGACAACCTCGACCGGGGCAGGGGGTGTAGGTGCATCGTTCACGTTGTCGTCGGCAGCGAGGGAGGAGACCAACAGCTGCCCGCACGTCCCGATCGACGGCCGTGCCGTTCTCTCCGAGAGAGCGCCGGCTCGAGAGGGCCTCCGGCCCCTTCTTCCTCCCTGCGGTATTGTGGCCAAGATGCAGCCTCCCGACGCCGTATTTGCCACATGCTGACGACCCTCAGGTATATATTCCTTCGAAACCTGCCTTGCTCTACTGCCCCAGCTCTTCCCCCTTCGTGTGGATCCTTTTCTACTTCCGTCCGCTGTTCCAAAACCACCTAGACTTCTAGTATTATTAGAAGTAAAGCTAGTTCATATAGTCAACTCAAAGCGTTGGTTCAAACAGGGAAGAAAGTGGGAAAGCTGTAGCATGAATCTAGGACTTGGTTCTAAGAGGAAACGGGGGAAAGTAGTAATATCTGTCACTGTTTAAATAACCGTATTTTGTATTTGCGCAAACAGGGATGTCTGTCTCCATATCGTTTTGGGATGTCTGACTCCGTATCGTTTCTATCCGCGCAATCAAAAGCACACACCTCAATTTTAGTACAACTGCGCAAAATGAGATGGCTATCCCTCGTTGCCATCGTCTAACCTCCCGTCTTCAAGGTATCCCTACATTGGTAGTAACTAAGGTAGAATGACCAACGCAATCTAAAAGAAGCTGATTCGTACATTTTACTTCCTGATTGCAGTGCAGGGACGAGCGAAAACAACTGCATCCTAGTCCGGAATGCACTTTCTACCAGTTCATCCATGGACCAAGGACTAGCTGGCACGGCTGCACGACGGTTTTTTGGTCAGGTGCACAGACAAGAGGCATTGTGTTCTGCTTATTTCTGCAAATAGTGGTGCTTAAATTTAGTGGAATGCACAAGAATTTCACCTGGTCAGTACACTGCATGGTTCAGTTCAGCATTCCAGCTGAGACCACAATTATAATTGGTTATTCTGGAATGAGAGAACCTAACCCTGTATGGTGGCAACAAGAAAAAACCAGAGTGAAGTCCAGGAAATTTAAGCCTGCCGGGAGGCCCTTTGCTCAGAGAAGCCTTGCTTATTTTTTCCTGATTTGTAAACCTTCTCACAACTTTGTCTTTTGCTGTGAACTAGTATATGTTTGTTATGTTCTATGAATCATTGAGATGTATAAAACTTCTTAACTTATGCTTTTCAAGATTTTTATGGAGACGAGTTTAATGTGAGTGTTCCATATGAGCGCTGGACTAGTGTTGAACGTTTGGAATCTATTACATTGTGGCCTCAATTAACTGCATGAACCACTGTAACAAGATACATAGTTGCTTATATGTCAGACAGCAGATTGTTGATTGTTAGCTGGTCGATAGCCTAGTGTTGAAGCTAGCTGAGCCAATGTGCCATGTTTTGCACAACTGCTTACAAGTGGGGTAGCACCAACAGTGTTTACAAGTACTTATGTATACGTCGGCGCACGATTCTCGAACGAGTGCTCTATTTCATCAAAACACACACTGCTCATATGATAAACCATGACAACTTATGTCTTACCATGCCATATTCATGAAAAAACTAGTGAGGACGCATCTGTTTCGGCAACAATTACGATGGTTTTCACATGATTCACGGGCGCACAAAAGTAGCAGCAGTTCCCATAGACATATTCAAACAGAGTACTAGCCCCAGAGGGGTCGATAATAGGCAAGGTTCGGATAATTAGACACAATCCAAACTACTATTAAACACTAGCTGGGGCAACTATTTCATGCCTCGATCTAATTTGGGCTGGACACAAGATGGACCTTGCCATGAACATCATCGAGGACGTCCCGCAGCAGCTCAATCCCGTGAACCTTCATGAAGAAAACCTTGTGGCCTTGCCACTAATAAACTTGTTTGTGGAGGCATGCCACGTCATCTTCCTGCGTAAGCTTGACAAGAACAGTATGCCTCACAAACGAAGGAGTAGCTTTGAACTTCTTGTGCTTCAGTACACCCTGGACAACACGCCTGACAACAGTGAGGCTGGAATACACCTCTTTATTGGTATAACCGCAAATGGCTTCCAGGATCCAACAGCCCAAGAACTCTGTTTTCCCAGTGCGTATATTCAGGTCGTCCGCCTCATAGCGAGTGACATGCACAACCACACAATCCTTGTCTGCATCAGGGCTCTAATTGAAACAGAAACAAATTCTGAATTACTTTTCAGTATAAGAAACACAAGTTATTTAAACCACTATGTATAGCATGGCATTGAAGCTAATAAAATTTTGCATTATTAATCACCACATACTTCCTTTTCTAAAAAAAATCACCACATACTTAGATGAAAAACCACAATCGAGATCGGCAAAGAAGGAAATCACCTTGGGCAGCTCAGCGGGGGGGGGGGGGACACATCCTCGAAGGGGGAAAATTGCTCCTGCAGTGCCACGGGGGCTGTAACCTCAAACGGGGCGTTGACCATCTCAGTAGTGGCCGTGAGCGTATCTAGGGTCGGCTCGGTGGTTGCCTCCATCTTCTTGGAGCTCTCTGTCTCATGGGGATCAGCCTCCCGCGTCTGCTCCAATATCGGCAGATCTTTGCCTGGTTCTCCTTGGTCCATCATGAAACTGACGAATACTAGGAGACCACTGAAAGGAAAACACAATCACAATGACAATGAAACAAAAAAGAGAGTGAGGATCGTGTCGGATTTAGGTTTCCGGCAGACCCTTGAGGTTCGAACACTGGGGTGCGTGCGGAGGTTTCGCCTTCTACCTACCTGTTCCTCACCGAATCGCTAGGATCTAAACTACGAGAAGAACAACACAAGAGACACAGGGTTTATACTGGTTCAGGCCACGATGGTGGTGTAATACCCTACTCCAGTGTGTGGTGTGGTGGATTGCCTCTTGGGCTGATGATGAACAATACAAGGAAGAACAGCCTCGCGAGGGTTTGTTCTTGTGGTGTTGTCCCTTTGGAGGGGTTGATTCCCGCTACCTAGATACTATGGTGGCTAGTCCTATTTATAGGCAAAGGCCCTGGGCCTCTTCCCAAATATTGAGCGGGAAGGGCGCCAACAGCCATTTTGAAGGGGAACATCTGGTACACTTATCCTGACTAAAGTTGGTCCTCGCCTGTCAAAGGCTCTGGTGGTGACACCGGCTTGGGCTCCACGGTGACCTCCATCCTGCCATTGGACTGGTCTTTGTCTTGTTGCACCGAAATGGATGCCTTTGCTTGATGCTCTCGCCTGCGCTTGCTCCCCTTGCACCAAAGAGGAAAGAAGGACACTGCGCGGGCTGGCGCCCGGCTGGCGCCCTTGGTCGTCATGGCTTGCGTCATGGGCACCTCGCGAGGTACCCCTCCTTGAACTCTCTGCCTCCTCGTAAGCCAGCCTGATGAGGCCGTGCCTGAGGAAGCTCCTTGTCGTCCGCCCCGCGAGGCTTGGCCCCTCGCGAGGGTCTTGAGCTTGTGTTGGTGAAGATGGGCCGTGCTGGGCCCCCTTTGAGCCACGCTGCAGGCCGCAGGCAGGCAAGTCTGGGGACCCCTATTCCCAGAACGCCGACAGTAGCCCCCGGGCCCAAGGCGCGCCCGGACTTGGCCGAGCAGAGAGGCGAAAGGGCAAGTGCGAAGCGTCGTGGGCCCTAACAGCCTGCGGCCATGGGCTCCGCGTGGCGGTTGATTGGACATGGGCATCTTCGCTTCCCCACGACGCCTCGGCAACTGCACGGATTCGACAAGTCCCTGCATGCAAAGTGGGTCATGATTACCTGCGATCGTGGCGGTCGACGGTTGGCTTTCGCCGATTATAAGTACGGAACGACGCGTTCCTCTCCAGCCTATCTCTCCTCGCTTCTCCTTCTTCCTAATCCTTGCTCCATCTTGCTGCAATGGCTCCGATCCGCCGGTTCTCGATGGCAGAGAAAGGAAAGGCTCCCCAAGAGGATCCCGACCTGCTTCCACCAAAGAAACGGCTTGCCCTCTGCCATCGGGGTGAGGGCACCCGCCAGGAAGTGCCGAGGCCCTGGTGTGAGCGGCCACCACCAGGGTTCCCACTTCCCTTGTTCGCTCATATCGAGGGCCCTAGAGGAGTCGATGCCGAATGCCACGAGCGGCGCTGCCGTCAGCGCCAGCGGGTCATGAAGGTGGGCGTCCTTCCCCCTGGAGTCCACGCCGAAGGCTCCTCCCGAGAGTTCGTGCTTCATGCCGCCACGCCTCCTAAGTCTTGGATTCGCCTTCCTCCTTTCTTCGCCTCCGTCATCCCATATGGGGAACCCCTTGGGTTTTGGCTGCAGCACGCCGGCTGCAGCACCCTCGCGACCGGGGCAGAGGTCGCGGTCGTTGCCCCGGGCGAGGTCTTCATGACTCAAGGCTGAGGCGAGGTCGCCCGGGTCTGCGGGGCAAGGGGCGCCCTCGTGATCCATCTGGAGTACGACGGTGCTTCGGTGATGTCCTTCAAGGTCTTCGATGCGGAGGGTCACCGGCTGGAGTGCTGCCCCGGGAGAGGCGGCCAGGACCCTGTTGCAGCGAGACAGAGGCCGGCCAATTGCTCCCTTGGCGGCTCCTTAGGCGATGAAGGCGCCGGAGGATCCAGCGACTCTGCTGAGCTCTTCGCGACTTCGGAGACGAGCGACGACAGCTACAAGCCCTCGAGCCTGTGCCGCTCTCGGAGCAGGGCGGGCTCGTCCGGTCATCGCCGCCCCTGATCTGGATGGGGTTGGCGCCGGTGCTGGACGACCCACTGTTGATGATGGCGTCTGCCGCGATGGTCCCCGTAGTTAGGACTCCTTAAGATTCGCGTCTTTTGTCCCTGCGAGGAACCGAGAATTTACCCCGTGGGGGCTTGTAAGATGTTTGCAGCTCCGTTCGTCTATATGATCCTTATTGTGAAGCAGTGCGAGATGGTTATTCCGTCTTAGCTTAGTTTCTTCCTTTCAGATCTCATGAGGGCTTGATGCTCTGCATCGACAGGTCCCAGTCCCAAGGCGGCTTCAGCCGTTGCTGGTATGCCAGGTCGCGATGCCGTGGTCAAGGCCAGGAGGTGAGCGACCCGAGGCCCGGTAAGAGCCCCTGAGTTGCGATGCTCAGGAGGTCCCCCTTGGCGCTCAAGCAGCCATCATTCGGTGAGAAAGGAGAGCGACGTTGATAAGACGGGATTGCATTAAGTGTGGGGACGATGCTGCAATAGCTAGTGTTTTCGGAGGTGACTTATCTCGAGGGTCAGGAAACACTTCCTGGTGCGGCGCTAGGACCGTGCCTTGGCCTGCGAGGGGTTGCTTGGCGAGGTCATCACGTGCTTCTCTCCTCTCGCCCTCGCTCCCCTTTCTGCTCTACGTCCTTGGGTCCCGGCCCTCGAGCGACTCTCAGCCGTCGCTGGTATGCCAGGTCACGATGCCATGGACAAGGCCAGAGGGTCAGGGCTGGAGAACCAGTAGGAGCCCTGAGTCGTGATGCTCAGGTACCCCCCCTTTAACGTGCAAGCAGTTTGCGTGGACGAGGGTGAAGAAGACACCATGAGGGCCTCGCATGACGATGCTCCTGGGGGGACCCTGCAGGCTCATCACAGAAGAAACGAGAGTTCGTCACGACAATCGACGGTTAGCCGTTAGTTGCCTTGGAGAGGCGGCGAGGCATGAAAGGCCTGGCGAGGTGTACTGGTTCACCCACGATCCAGCTCGGGACTCACGGGGCCCTACCCCAAGGCGGGTTGCCCCCGGCGCTGGGCCTTATCTTGAAGTGTGTTCCTGCAAATTTGGCTAGATGCCGATGCTCTATGTTCTCGGGTCCCGGCTCTCGGGCTGGTCTCAGCCGTCGCTGGTATGCCGGGATGCGATGCCGTGGGCAAGACAAGAGGGTGAGGGCCGGAGAGCCGGTAGGAGCCCTGAGTCGCGATGCTCAGGCACCCCCCCTTTAATGCGCAAGCTGGGTTAGATGTCGAAACTCTACATCCTCGGGTCCCGGCTCTCGGGCTGGTCTCAGCCGTCACTGGTATGCCGGGGCGCGATGCCGTGGGCAAGACTAGAGGGTGAGGGCCGGAGAGCCGGTAGGAGCCCTGAGTCGCGATGCTCAGGCACCCCCCCCTTTAACGCGCAAGCTTGCGACATCCAAGAAGAAAAGGTACCATGAACAGGCACCAAATTACAAGCATGATGGGTCGACAACATGGCCCTAAGATAAATGCAAGAGGGGTACATGCCACTGGGTCTGACCCGAGCGGCTTGGGGATAATGCAGCCCGAGGGGCGCCCCCAGCTGAGTAAGCTAAGAACATGAAATAAAAGAGATACACGCCACAGGGATGGACCCACGCGGCCTGGGAATAATGCAGCCCTGAGGGCGCTCCCAGCTGGAAATGAAAGTTGAAAGATGTCACCTGATGATGCTGAAGACGAAGGTGTGTTGATGCAGCAGACTCGGTGGGCTGCGGGAGCAGATCCTCACTAGCCCCCAGGCCTTGGGGCCTCGGGAGGCTCCGAAGGCGCTGGTGGCTCCTCACGGACCGTCTCCATCTCCACCAGGGCTGCGGAACGCCTGACCTCTTGAGCCTCCAGGATGGCCCTCATGAGGGCTGGTACGCGGCAGCCGCGTTCGGCGAGCCATAAGGCATGCGAACGTAGCTGTGAGGCGGACCCTCGCAGCGTCCCACTCGTGAAGGCCAGAGGCGCTCCTGAGACGCGGCTTGGTTGAGCCCTGGCATGTCGATGCAGACGCGCAACCCACCATCCTCGCCTGGATGGGGGGCCATAGCGGGTAAGCGGCGGCTGCCTCTCATGACCCTTGACTCCTGTAGCTCCTGAATGGCCTTGCTGACGAACTCCTGAGGGTTTGGCCCTCCTTGCCTTGCTCCTTCTTGATGGAAACGTGCTTCGAAACACGCCTCCACGTGGTGCCCAAGCGCCTTCCTCGTGACCTTGGCGAGGTCGACGGACCTCCAGGGGAGAGCCCCCGAGCCCTGCCTGAGGAGGGCGTCGGGCGCGCTTCCCTATGCGATGGAAGGAGGTTCCCCCTGAGCAGGCGCGGGCCCTGAGGGACCTGCCTCCTGAGGGACCTGCCTCCTGAGGGGCCGGGCCAGTCGATGTCTTCTTCTTCTTGGGGGCGGCCTCGGGAAGCCTCCTGCTTCCGCGATCCGGGTCTTCCAGTGATGCGGCCTGAAAGGCTTGCTCCAGGGAGCACACTGCGTCTCTCTCTCTTCGCAGGGCACCGTGATGACTCCGCCACTTCCTGGCATCTTGAGGACGTTGTAGCCGTGGTGGGTTACGGCCATGAACTTGGCCAGCGTTGGGTACCCGAGGATGGCGTTGTACGGCAGGCGAATGTGGGCGACGTCGAAGTCGATGAGCTCGGTGCGGTAGTTGTCGTGTGCCCCGAAGGTGACAGGGAGGCGGACCTGCCCAATCGGGACCGTGGAGCCGTCGGTGACTCCGGAGAAAGGCTTGGTTGGCTGAAGCTGACTGTAGGGCACCTGGAGATTGTTGAACGTTTCCACGGACAGAACGTTGAGCCCTGCCCCGCCATTGATGAGGGTCCTGGTGACTAGCACGTTGCTGATGATTGGGGAACAAAGCATCGGGAGGACTCCGGCTGTGGCCGCACACTTGAGCTGATCCCGCTGAGCTGAACATGATGGCACACGCCGACCACCTGAGAGGGCGCGTGGCCTCGAGCTTGGGGAGGACTGCATTCACTTCACGGGCGAACTGCTTGAAGATGCGCTGAGAGGCTGGGGCTTGAGCTTCTCCCAGGATGCAGGCGATCGCACGTGGTTCGTGGAAGCCCCCAACCCCTTCGTCCTGACGACGGTCCTCATTTATCCTTGGCTGCGGCGGTAGCGGAGGGAGGCCTGCGTTACCTTGCGGGCGATCCTCGCGAGGCTGATCCCTCCAGCCTCCCTCGTGAGGCGGGTCCTGCCAGCAATCCTCGCGAGGTTGGTCGCGCCACCCTTGACGTGGGCCGCGGTCTTCCCAGCGTCCTGCGTTCCTTCCTCCTCCTCGGCCGTAGCCCCGGTCGCTGCGGTCGGGACGCCGGCCAGTCCGTCCTTCATGCACGGCCCTGAGCTCTTGGCATTCATTGGTGTTATGGGTGTGGAGGTCGTGGTACACGCAGTACCGACTGCCCTTGGAGGATTCAGGCTGATCTCTGCCCCGCTTGGTGTCTAGTTCTACCGCGAGCACGGCAGCCCCTTTGCGCTTCACGTCCTTGGCCTTGGGCTTCTTATCTTCTGGGTCTGCGGCAGGCAACTCGAGGAGGGAGAGACGCCCTTCCTCGGCCCTGCGCACTTGGTCGCCAGGTTGAACAGCTCCAAGGAAGTGCAACGATCTTCATGCATTGTGAGCTCCTCTTCATTTTGACGTCACACACACCTCAGAGAAGGCTGAGATGATGGCCTCCTCAGTCACCTTGGGAATCTTGAGGCGCGTGTTGTTGAAGTCCTGGATGTACTTCTGCAGGGTTTCCCCTGGTTGCTGCTTGATGCGGCGCATGTCGCTCACGGCAGGTGGCTGGTCACGAGTACCCTGGAAGTTGGCGATGAAGCGGGTGCGCATCTCGTCCCAGGAGGAGATCGTGCCTGGGGCCAGGTTCAGGAGCCAGGTGCAGGCCCCGTCCTTGAGCGCCATGGGAAACCGGTTCGCCATGACCTTCTCATCTCCGTTGGCAGCATCGATGCCTAGCTCGTAGAGCTGGAGGAACTCTGCAGGGTCAGCCGTGCCGTCGTAGCGAGGAGGTAGGTCTGGCTTGAACTTGCCGGGCCACGTGACGGTGCGCAGCTCGGTGGTGAAGGCGCGGTAGCCCACTGTGGCCACGGGAGGCCTTGGAGGACGAAGGGCTTGGTCCTGCGGGTCCTCGTGCACCGCAGCTGGGTGCAGCGCGGGGTCTTGACGTGCTGGAGTAGGAGCGTGGTCAGGACGAGCCGGAGCAGGGAGCGCTCGGGCAGCTTATCGAGGGCGAGGGACTTCTTCGCAGCTCTGGTCTTGCCGTGCTGGTGCCTGACGGGGCGGGTTCCGCCCAGGGGCCGCGCGCCTTGGAGCCAGGGCGCCTTCTTGAGGGGGAGGCGGCTGAGGCGCCCCAGGAGCTTCATTGCCCGCGCATGGCGGGGCGCGGTGCAGCGAGAAGGATGGCGCGGGGGAGCCCCCAGCGGCGCGGACGAGTTCGGCGACTCGGTCGAGCCATTCTTCGTAGACTTCGTCGATTGGGCGGTAGCGCAGGAGATCGTTTGCCGTGATGAGCGCAGCTCGAGCCTCCATGGCCGCGCGGGGCGCGCGGGACGAAGATCCAGCAGGGGTGAGCGAGGGTGTAGCGGTGCGGCCGTCTCGCCTCATGGACGGGTGCTGGGACGATGCTTGATGCTCGTTCCCCACCTGACCGGTGGCGGCGTTGATGGCAGGTGACGGGGAACGACGAGGGCACCCGCCGACGGGAGCCGTCTGGGCGACCAAGGAAGCGAGGGCGGCTCGGTGCTCGGCGCGAACCCGGCATGCGTCAGACATGGACGCGATGACCGGAGAAGAACAGGGCGACGGAAGACGAATTCCGGAGCACCCCTACCTGGTGCGCCAAATGTCGGATTTAGGGTTCCGGCAGACCCTTGAGGTTCGAACACTGGGTGCGCACGGAGTTTCGCCTTCTACCTACCTGTTCCTCACCGAATCGCTAGGATCTAAACTACGAGAAGAACAACACAAGAGAGACATGGTTTATACTGGTTCAGGCCACGATGGTGGTGTAATACCCTACTCTAGTGTGTGGTGTGGTGGATTGCCTCTTGGGCTGATGATGAACAATACAAGGAAGAACAACCTCGCGAGGGTTTGTTCTTGTGGTGGTGTTGTCCCTTTGGAGGGGTTGATTCCCGCTATCTAGATACTACGGTGGCTAGTCCTATTTATAGGCAAAGGCCCTGGGCCTCTTCCCAAATATTGAGCGGGAAGGGCGCCAATAATTGGCCATTTTGAAGGGGAACATCTGGTACACTTATCCTGACTAAAGTTGGTCCTCACCTGTCAAAGGCTCTGGTGGTGACGCCGGCTTGGGCTCCACGGTGACCTCCATCCTGCCGTTGGACTGGTCTTGGTCTTGTTGCACCGAAATGGATGCCTTTGCTTGATGCTCTCGCCTGCGCTTGCTCCCCTTGCACCAAAGAGGAAAGAAGGACACTGCGCGGGCTGGCGCCCTTGGTCGTCATGGCTTGCATCATGGGCACCTCGCGAGGTACCCCTCCTTGAACTCTCCGCCTCCTCGTGAGCCAGCCTGATGAGGCCGTGCCTGAGGAAGCTCCTTGTCGTCCGCCTCACGAGGCTTGGCCCCTCGCGAGGGTCTTGAGCTTGTGTTGGTGAAGATGGGCCGTGCTGGGCCCCCTTTGAGCCACGCTGCAGGCCGCAGGCAGGCAAGTCTGGGGACCCCCGTTCCCAGAACACCGACAGATCGGTTACTGCTTTGCAAAAGTTCTTTTTTTCTCAGAACGAAAATATACCAACATCACGGATCTGCATACCTTCCCTTCATTGGGAGAGAAGAACAGTGGCAGATGAGAGTGTCGCCTTTCTTGAAGATGGTGAGGGAGAAGGGGATTCAGCGAAGAGTGAAATGATGGTTGCTTCGTCCGTCAAACTTAGACTGCGGGGAGGTGGGGTTTTGTGATACAACGGCTCGTTACTGCCGTGCTACGACCGGGGTGACTCTTCGCCTTCATACTGCCTTCTAATTTGGTGGATGGCATTTGGGCCCGCGCGCTGCATGGCCCGCATGTCGGTGAACAAAAGTATAACGACATTCAGTAGAGGGAGACGTTTCAATGACCTAGGAGGAGCCAGAAGCGGTAGAGTGTCTCCACTGTACTAGTAGTAATTGTTTTTTTGGATAGCTGTAGAGTGTCTCCACTGTACTAGTAGTAATTGTTTCTCTAGGACCAAGACAAAACAACCAATCCACACTAGTAAAAGTAAAATCAATTCAAAAGGCGCTACCCACACCCAGCACCCCCCCCCCAAAACCAGGGTGCTCTTCTTCCTCCTCGCTCCCACCCACCTCACGTCAGCTCGCTCCACTCGTACCCCCAAATTCCTCACCTCACTCCTACAGAAAACCCCAGCTCCCCTTCTTCCTCACTCCTACAGAAAACCCCCATCTCCCCTTCTTCTTCGCTCGCACTAAAACTAGGCTCATTATTCGTTACTCTGCTCAAATCCGCGAGCGCAACGCGACACCCTCGAGGAAAATGGAGTCGGCTGACCCCAGCACCAAGAAGATGAGGCTCCCGCCAGCGGCGACGCCTGTTGTAGATCTCGCACCCGGCAGCGCGGGGAGAAGCGGCGACCCCGCCCCCACCGGATCCCAGGAACCCGTAGAATCTCGGGTGGACCGCATCAGTGATCTCCCGGACGCCGTCCTTGGGGAGATCATCTCACTTCTCCCCACCAAGGATTGCTGCCGCACCCAAGTCCTCTCAATTCGGTGGCGCCCTCTATGGTGCGCCGTGCCCCTTAATCTCGACTGTCGTCAGCTATCTCTCTTTAATGATTTTGAAATCCCCAGAGCCATCATCTCCTCCCACCAGGGCTCCGTTCAAAGCCTCTGCATCCCGTCATGCTACCTGAGCAAGCATACCATGCCCTGCACAGTGGATGCCTAGCTGAAATCCCCTGAATTCACAGAACTATAGCTGCTTGAGTTCTACTATTCCCCTGGAAACCACATACCACATACCGAACGCCATGAACTTGTGCCCTCAGCACCGATGTCCATCTCGTGGTTTTCCTCCTCTCTCCACACCGCCACCTTTGCACTGTGCTACCTACCAGACAATCTGGTACTAAACCTTCGACTCCCATTTCTCAAGAAACTTTCACTTGTGCGGGTTCGTATATTGGAGGCCTCATTGCACAGCATCATCCACTCTAGTTGCCCTGCGCTGGAGTGCTTGGTGCTTGTTTTCACAGTTAGAATCGGTTGTCTCCAAATAAAGTCGCCTAACCTTGTAAGAATTGGAATTTCTCTTGACGGAAGGCAGCTCATCATCCAAGATGCCCCTTCACTTCAAAGGTTGATCCTTGATTCTAGTTATTCACCGTTGCAAATAACCATCCTATCTGCGCCTAATCTGGAGACCTTGAGTGTAATACATGATCTTTGTGCTCATTCCAATATGGTGTTTGGCTCCACAGTTCTCCAGGTACTTTATATTATCATCTACACTTGTAACCATAAGCAACATTTTAAATTTCTGCGCATAATTTATATATCATCTTGGAGTACACATTTTGTACTAATATTATGTTCTATGCTCAATGAAGAGTTTCTCCATGGATGGCCTATCAATGGTGCTGGATTCTGTCAAGATCTTATATATCCAAATGAATAGTTTTGATCTGAACAAGATTATTGGCTTGCTGCAATGCTTTCCATGTCTGGAGAAGTTGTATATAAAGGTGATAATTTCATGCACATTGGAAGCCCGCATATAGTGTACTAGAATTAACCGTTCAGCTGGTGCTCTTTCGACACTCTTCTTTTAGACCTTAACTGTTTTCAATCTTCATGTCTATTTAGGCAACAGGACGGGGTAAGAAAGTTATAACCAATCGGTGGATTCGTAAGCATCGGGATTTTCTCACTTCTCATGAGATTCGATTGAAGACAATAACGCTAGAACGATATGTAGCCAACCGTGCAAACACAAGATTTGTCACATTCTTCCTGCTGAATGCGAGGTTACTATTGTCCATCAGGCTTAAGTTTATCAGCAGCATGGTTTTTATGGATGGGTATGTCGAAGAGCAAAAAAAGGAGTTTCAGGTGGGCAAAAGAGCTTCTGAACGTGCTAGGCTTCTATTTACAACATATTGTGGTCATAATCCAGTAAATTTTACGACCCAGGATGTTCATTCTATGGACCTGACCGATCCATTTGACTGTGGCTGCCGAAAACAGTGCTGTAGTTAGATGTTGTTGCCCTTTTCAATCTGTTTTTTTTGTAAACCTGATGAACAATCAACCCTCGTGCTTTTGTACAGTTTGTAAGCTGGAGTTAGATGTTCCTGCCCTTTTCAACTCAGCTATGACTGTCATATTTTCATTGAAACAAGGCAAATGTCTTGCCATTCGTTTAATTTAGAGTGAAATATTGTAACAAATCACAACCAAGGGAAATAACATCACTCACGCCGGCTGCTTGAGCTCACTGTGCATTACAGAAGCCAAGTGATTAGCCCCCACCAGCACCCACAAACTTATTTTGAACTAGCACATCAAATGGGCTGTAAATTTTCATAGGAAAGGCTGCATGACCGTGACAGATTTGGATTCTGACATTTGGGACCCGCGAGGAAATAGCCTATCCAAGGTGGTGTCAACTTACTGGCCAGTCAACAAACGATCTGCCTACCAGCCGTTGGATTGAGATCCAACATCTGTCATGTATCTTCTATCTCTTGTCTTCTTCTTCCTCCAACCGCCCAAACCAAACCACCGCGTCGGCTCCGCCTGCTCCCGCCTCCCATGGCTGGCTGCGCCTCCGCCGCCCTATCGTACGTACCCTCCAACGTTGGCCAGCTCTCCCTCTATTCCCCCACATGTCCTGTTATTCTCTGGCGACATCAGCCCCAACACGCACCCGTGCCCGAACCAGTCAATCCTCATACTCCCCTCCGCCTGTGACTGGACCGGCGCATCTTCAACGGCTCCTGTTCGTTCCGTCTGAGGCCTCACCGTCGTCCTCCGCCTTGCGGCCTTGGTTTGCTCGCCGTGTGCAGTGCGCTGCCCTCTTGCATTGTCAACGTCGTCAACAACCGAGAGGAACAAGGAGATGACTGTACGTGGAGAGGATGACAGTAGGGACCCACCAGCATCATGGCAGTACGCAAGCAAGTGCCTCTATAGTAAAAGCCCAAAAATATGGTTGCTCCTAATGGTTGGACATCTGGGGTTCACACCATTGTCAATGTAGTCAATAAACGAGAGAATTACACTATGAGCGGCTGACACCAGGGACCCAGCAAGTCACGCAGTTTTTTTGAGGAACAAGCAGTTGCTATTTATACTAGTTTTAGCGACGGATCAGGGTAACAACAGGGCTGTGCGGGGGTTGTGGCCCGTCTAGCCAGGGTTTTATTTATGTTTACCACATCATGAGCCCAGTTGTGTTTTTTTCTTGCTGAAAATGGCTAGCCTAGTTCTATTTTTTTTAAAGAAATACCCAAACAAGGCCTACTTGCTTTATCGGCCCTGCTGGGCTGCAAATCTTTCAAGACGATGAGACTTTCATTCGATTTGCCCAGAAATGGCCTGTACATTTTTTAAAACACATCAAACCGGGAATTTGTTTCAATTTTTTTCATTACAAGATCTTAAATTCCATTGATTTTTATTCGTGGACAATTATTTGGATTTTATATTTACATAAATTATTTTTCAAAATAGTTTGAATGTGAATTGATATTTCTGGATTAAAAACAGTTGACCGCACCAAAATATGCAAAATTTCATATACTTTTTAACCGTGGCCACAATATGGGGTGTAATGCTAACAAAAAGAAGATGGGCTCCAAAAAACATCTTAAGAATTAGCAAATGGGCTGTACATTATTAGAAATAATGGCAGATGGGTTGTATGCTATTTTCCACAGATTTGAGGCTGACTTGTGCGCCTACTACAGGTTGACGCGTATGCTTTCATAAAAAAAGGTTGATGCACACGCAATGCCCTGTCAACTTATCCAACACACGAGAGCAGTGACTGTTGGATGTCCATCCAACGGCTGTCGTGCTTCTTCAATCTCTGCTCTTCATGCTCCAGCCGCTCAAACAAGCACTGGCAGGACTGCCTGCTCCCTCCTCCCGCGGCCGGCTATGCTGCCGCGCAGGCCTCACGGCCCCACCGTACTCCCATCGCTAGCCTAGCCATCCCTCTACTCATCCACACATGCTGTTATTCTCCGGCGACGGTAGACGAACCAGTAAACCCTCGTACTCCTCCGCGTGGGAAACAACTGCCCAATATTCCCTGGC
Organism: Triticum aestivum; assembly: GCF_018294505.1. Taxonomy (NCBI): domain Eukaryota; kingdom Viridiplantae; phylum Streptophyta; class Magnoliopsida; order Poales; family Poaceae; genus Triticum; species Triticum aestivum. The sequence goes on from NC_057813.1 coordinate 467,096,155, forward strand.
TTCGTGTCGTTCCCTTCCTAGGCCTCGCTGTCGTCCACTGCCCTGGTGCTCTCGGCGCGGCCTGGTCAACGTGGTCAATGAACGACATCCATCGGAAGTGGACTGTACGTGGAGAGGCTGATAGCTGGGTCCACGACCGCACGCAAGGAAATGCCTCCTTATTATGCGCAAAATAATGATTCCTCCACCTGACAGCTAGGACCCACGGGAAGGGCCTCTGTATTTCGTGAAAAAAATGTTTCCCCTGCTGACAGGTCAGACCCACCAGCTATATCTTCGCACGCAAGGAAGTGCCTCCTTATTACGCCCAAAAAATGAATACCCCCTGCTAGCTGGGACCCACCATATTGTTGGGCTGACTTGTGGGCCTACTAAGTTGACGGGGACGGAGGGCTTTGTCAACTTAGTCAATACTCTAGTGACCGTATGATGTCCATCCAACGGCCATACTACTTCTTCAACCTTTGGTCTTCTTGCTCCAGTCGCCCAAAGCAGCGCCGGTCGTGCCGCCTGCTCCTGCCTCCCGTGGACGGCTGTGCTACCGCCTGCTCCTGCCTCCCGTGGCCCGGATCCGCGTCATCCCCTTCCTAGGCCCCGCCGTCGTCCACCGCCGTGGTGCTCTCGGCGTGGCATGGTCAATGTGGTCAACGACCGACTTCCATCGGAAGAGTACTGTATGTGGAGAGGCTAACAGCTGGGTCCACGGCAGCCGCAAGGAAGTGCCTCCTTACTACACAGAAAATAATTATTCCTCCACCTAACAGCGGGGACCCACCGGATGGGCCACCAGTATTTTTTGAAAAAAATCATTTCCCCCTGACTGTTGGGCCCACCGGACGGGCCACCGTATTTCGTGAAAAAAACGTTCCCCCCCGCTGTTAGCTCGGACCCACCGAAAGTGCCTCGTTATTATGCAAAATGAATACTCCCCCGGCTAGCCGGGACCCACCTTGGTGGGAGGCTATCTTGTGGGCCTACTAAGTTGATGGGGATGAAGGGCTTTCTCAACTTAGTCAATATGAACGATTCTAGCTCCAGTGACCGTACGATGTCCATCCAACGGCCATAGTGCTTCTTCAACCTCTGGTCTTCTTGCTCCAGCCGCCCAAAGCAGCGCCGGTCGTGTCGCATGCTCCTGCCTCCCTTGGCCGGCTGTGATGCCGCGGAGGCCTCACTGCCCCCTACTATTCCCACCGCTGGCCAGGCCCTGCGGACACGGCAGCCTCACACCGCAGCCGAACCAGTGAACCCTCGTACTCCTCTCCGCGCGGGCTTCCACTACCGCGTCTTCCCCGGCTCCACGTCATCCCCTTCCTAGGCCTCATCGTCGTCCACCGCCATGGTGCTCTCCGCGCGGCGTGGTCAACGTGGTCAAGGAATGACTTCCATTGGAAGAGTACTTTACGTGGAGAGGCTGACAGCTGGGTCCATGGCCACAGCCCAGTTTTTTTGTGATTTGCCAAGTAAGTCGCTTTGTCAGGCCTGTTGGGCTGCAAATCTTTCAAGACGAGGAGAGCTTTCATTCGGCTAGCCGAGAAAATGGCCCATCAGTAATGAGAAATGGGCTGTACATTTTTAAAACACATCAAACCGGTAATTACTTTCAAATATTTTTTTTCATTTCAAGATTTTAAATTACATTAATTTTTATGCGTGGAGAATTTGTTGGATTTGATATCGATATACATTTATTTTGAAAATCAGTTTGAATGTGAGTCGAAATTTCGGGATTAAAAACAGTTCGGACCGCACTGAAATATGCTAAATTTTGTATAATTTTTTAACCGTGGCCACAATATGGGCTGTAATGCTAACAAAAAGAATATGGGCTTCAAAAAAAACCTTAAGAATTAGCAAATGGGCTGTAAATTATTAGAAATAATGGCAGATGGGTTGTATGCTATTTTCCACAGATTTGAGGTTTTCCTAAAAAAAGGTTGACGCACAAGCAGTGACGGTTGGATGTCCATCCAACGGCCGTCGTGCTTCTTCAATCTCTGCTCTTCCTGCTCCAGCCGCTCAAACAAGCGCCGGCGGGATTGCCTGCTCCCTCCTCCCTGCGGCCGGCTGTGCTGCCATGCCTCACTGCCCCACCGTGCTCCCATCGCTGGCCTAGCCATCCCTCTACTCACCCACACCTGCTGTTATTCTCCAGCGACGGCAGACGAACCAGTAAACCCTTGTACATTCGTACTCCCCTCCGCGTGGGAAACAACTGCTGAGTCTGCCCTGCCTTCGTGCCGCCCCCTTCCTTGGCCTCGCCGTCGTCCACCGCCGTGGTGCTCTCGGCGCGGCGTGGTCAATGTGGTCAACGACCGACTTCCATCGGAAGAGTACTGTGCGTGGAAAAGGCTGACAGTTGGGTCCACGGCGGCCGCAAGGAAGTGCCTCCTTATTACGCGCAAAATAGTTATTCCTCCACCTGACAGCGGGGACCCACCAAACGGGCCACCGTATTTCGTGAAAAAAACGTTTCCCCCTGACTGCTGGGACCCACCAGCTACATCTTCGCACGTAAGGAAGTGCGTCCGGGCAAAAAAAATGATTCGCCCCCCTGACTGCTGGGACCCACCAGCTACATATTTGCACACAAGGAAGTGCGTCCGGGCAAAAAAAAATGATTCACCCCCCTGACTGCTGGGACCCATCAGCTACATCTTCGCAGGCAAGGAAGTGCCTGACAGTCGGGACCCACCTGGTCGAAGCGTATGTAGCATTGTCATTTTGGTCACGAACGTGTACGTACATATATACTGGTCGATGTAGAGGCACGCTCGTGTCGTAGTAGAGGCGCGTACGTGTAGTAGTAGAGGCACGCACGTAGCATGTACACGTACATACAACGGCCAGGGAGAAAGAAAGAAAATACGGCCACGTACGTACATATGGGCGGGGTCTTGAACGCCTACTCGAGTATACGTACATGGCTGGGTCAGAACGGAGAAACAGAGTCGTCGTCGTGTTCATGGGGAGGCAACGAAATGCGTCATGTTCATGGGGAGGCAACAGAATGCGTCGTGTTCATCGGGAGGCAACGGAACACGTGGGAGCCAACCGGCTTGGACGGAACAGGCGATGGAAACGAGGCCTGGCGTACCGCAGAACAGAGGAAACGGCCTTGTGTTTGACCAACCATGTTCGGAATGGGGTCCTGTTGATCGGAAGGGGTGTGGCGTACCGCAAAACGGAGGAAACGGACCTCCTACGGTCGAAATGGGGGTCCTGTTGATCGGGAGGGGTGTGGCGTACCGCAAAACGGACGAAACGGACCTCCTACGGTCGAAACGGGGGTCCTGTTGATCGGGAGGGGTGTGGCGTACCGCAAAACGGATGAAACAGACCTCCTACGGTCGAAACGGGGGTCCTGTTGATCGGGAGGGGTGTGGCATACCGCAAAACGGACGAAACGGACTTGTGTTGGAGCGCCACGGTCGAAACGGGGGTCCTGTTCATCGGGAGGGGTGTGGCGTACCGCAAAACGGGACTCCACGGGAGGGGTGTGGCGTACCACGGTTTTTTCCGTCATTGACGGCCCAAAGAATGTCATGCAGCTGCGTCTCCGGCCCGCCCAGGACGAAAAGCCCATTTTCTGTCATGATTTTTTGTCATAGAAGTAGGAGCCCACCACATCTATGATGATACCGGATTTTGTCACAATTATCGTCATAGAAGTGTCATATGTATGACAGAAAAAAATCCGTTCGGCCCAAAATGTCACGGATGTCATTTGTTTGTAGTGTATGGACCCGAAGGTCTTTGGTAAACTACTCACACATCATCGGAGAGGCTATGGTGTTGATGTAGAAGCCCTCCATGATCGATTCCCCCTTCGGCGGAGCGCCGAAAAAGGCCCCAAGATGGGATCTCACGGGTACAGAATGTTGAGGCGGTGGAAATAGGGTTTCGTGGTGCTCTCAGATGTTTTCGGGGTATATGAGTATATATAGGCGAAAGAAGTCGGTTGGGGGAGCCATGAGGGGCCCACGAGGGTGGGGGCGCGCCTACCCCCCTAGACGCGCCTCCCTATCTCATGGCAGCCTCATTGCTTCCTTGACATCCACTCCAAGTCTCGTGGATTGTGTTTGTTCCAAAAACGATTCTCCCAAAGGTTTCATTCCGTTTGGACTCCGTTTGATATTCCTTTTCTGTGAAACACTAAAATAGGCAAAAAAAACAGTAATTTGCACTAGGCCTCCAGTTAGTAGGTTAGTCCCAAAAATAATATATGTGTATAATAAAGCCCATTAAACATCCAAAACAGATAATATAATAGCATGGAATAATAAAAAGTTATAGATATGTTGGAGACGTATCAAGCATCCCCAAGCTTAATTCCTGCTCGTCCTCGAGTAGGTAAATGATAAAAACAGAATTTTTGATGTGGAATGCTACCTAACATAATTCTCAATGTAATTTTCTTTATTGTGGCATGAATGTTCAGATTTGAAAGATTCAAGACAAAAGTTTAATATTGACATAAGAGTAATAATACTTCAAGCATACTAATAAAGTAATCATGTCTTCTCAAAATAACATGGCCAAAGAAAGTTCATCACTACAAAATCATATGGTTTGGCTATGCTTCATCTTCGTCACACAAAATACTCAAATCATGCACAACCCCGATTTCAGCCAAGCAATTGTTCCATACTTTAATTTTTTCAAACTTTTTCAACTTTCACGAAATACGTGAGCGTGAGCCATGGACATAGCACTATGGGTGGAATAGAATATGATGATGGGGGTTGTGTGGAGAAGACAAAAAAGGAGAAAATCTCACATTGACACGGCTAATCAATGGGCTAGGGAGATGCCCATCAATTGATGTCAATGCAAGGAGTAGGGATTGCCATGCAACGGATGCACTAGAGCTATAAATGTATGAAATCTCAACAAAAGAAACTAAGTGGGTGTGCATCCAACTTGCTTGCTCATGAAGACCTAGGGCATCTGAGGAAGCCCATTGTTGGAATATACAAGCCAAGTTCTATAATGAAAAATTCTCACTAGTATATGAAAATGACCAAACAAGAGACTCTCTATCATAAAGATCATGGTGCTACTTTGAAGCACAAGTGTGGAAAAATGGTAGTAGCATTGTGTAACACCCACGATGCGGCTATATCTCCCACGTGTAGAAGCACGACTTAGAGGCATAACCGCATTGTGGTTTTGTCGCAAGAAGGGTCATCTTCACACAATCCCATGTAATGAACAAGAATGGGATAAAGAGTTGGCTTACAATCGCCACTTCACACAATGAACATATAATTCATACATCATTCAGAGTACACACATATAGTCCGTCTATGGAGGAAGCCAAAAGACAAGAAGATAACCCAACTACTAGATCCCCGATCGTCCCAACTGGGCTCCACTACTGATCAACATGAAACGAAACATAGACACGACCAAGATCTTCATCGAGCTCCCATCTGGGCTCGGTTGCATCACCTGCACTGGTATCATCAGCACCTGCAACTGTTGTGATAGTATCTGGTGAGTCACGAGGACTCAGCAATCACAAAACCTGCGTGATCAAGACTATTTAAGCTTATGGGTAGGAAGTGGTAATGAGGTGGAGTTGCAGCAAGCACTAAGAAAATATGGTGGCTAACATACGCAAATAAGAGCGAGAAGAGAAGCAACAGAACGGTCGAGAAGCTAGAAGTGATCAAGAAGTGATCCTGAAACTACTTACGACAAACATAACCCAAAACCGTGTTCACTTCCCGGACTCCGCCGAAAAGAGACCATCACGGCTACACACGCGGTTGATGCATTTTAATTAAGTCAAGTGTCAAGTTCTCTACAACTGGAATTAACAAATTCCCATCTGCCACATAACCGCGGGCACGGCTTTCGAAAGATAATACCCTGCAGGGGTGTCCCAACTTAGCCCATCACAAGCTCTCACGGTCAACGAAGGATATTCCTTCTCCCAGGAAGACCCGATCAGACTCAGAATCCCGGTTTACAAGACATTTCGACAATGGTAAAACAAGACCAGCAAGACCACCCGCTGTGCCGAAAAATCCCGATAGGAGCTGCACATATCTCGTTCTCAGGGCACACCGGATAAACTAAGCGTGCAGGTACTGACGTAATCCAAGTTGCCAAGGAATGGTCCCGCACAGTGCTCTAGTTTGGACCAACACTCGGAGGAGCACTGGCCCGGGGGGTAAAATAAAGATGACCCTTGAGTCTGCAGAACCCAAGGGAAAAAGGCTTAGGTGGCAAAAGTTAAAACCAATGTTGGGCCTTGCTGGAGGAGTTTTATTCAAAGCGAACTGTCAAGGGGGTCCCATAAATCACCCAACCGCGTAAGGAACGCAAAATCAAGGAACATAACACCGGTATGACGGAAACTAGGGCGGCAAGAGTGGAACAAAACACCAGGCATAAGGCCGAGCCTTCCACCCTTTACCAAATATATAGATGCATTAATTAAAAAGCGATATTGTGATATCCCAACATAATCCTGTCCATCATGGAGCAATCTTCGACTTCACTTGCAACTAACAACGCTATAAGAGGGGCTGAGAAAAGCGGTAACATAGCCAAGCAACGGTTTGCTAGGAAGGGTGAAAAGGTTAGTGGCTGACATGGCAATATGGGAGGCATGGTAAACAAGTGATAGGTAGCGCAGCATAGCAATAGAACGAAGCAACTAGCAAGCAAAGATAGAAGTGATATCGAGGGTAATGGTCATCTTGCCTGAGATTCCGCTAGGAAGAAGAACGAGTCCATGAAAAGACAAATGGACGTAGTTGAATGAATCCTCACAACTCCGGAACGAAACCAAAGCCAACGAGAGAAGCAAACCGGAAAGAAGCAAACAACATGGTAAACACACAAGCATAATCATGGCATGATGCACAATCAAGTATGATGCATGTCCGGTTTAATGAGGCATGGCATGGCAATATGCATAAACAACACTACAAGTTAAGTGGAGCTCAATATGCAACGAGTTGCATATTGACGAAACACCACATCGAATTATTTAGTTCGCTCTTGTCTAGGTACCCAACAATATTAAATGTTGTTATAAGCATGGCAAGAGGTGAAGCATAAGTAAACTACACATTTTAGGCAATTTAATTGAGGCCGGAAACAACAAACAACAATTCCGGAAAATCCCCATATGTTATTTAGCAATTTAAAGCAAGCAACAATTTTAAACATTTTAATGTTGTTATCATGATGTGGATGACATATGCAAGTTTTAGGCAATATTTATGAAAATGTTGACATGAGCATGTTATGAAGCATTTGGTCACCATGGCGGAACAAAACGGGTGCCACGACAACGAATCCGAAAATGATGCCACGGCAACATATCGGTTCCGGTAGCTCACGGAGATACCGGTGCAAAAGGAAGTGAGCGTGAGCGAGTCATGCAAGATGGTGGGGTGCTCCCGTTTACCGTGTTCCCACGCGTCGACGGCATGGCAAACGAGGAGGAACGTGCACGAAACAAACGGGCACGATGCAAACAGACAGTTCATCTCATACAACATGCATTCGTTCACGGGCATCGTCTCGGTGTTATACCTTCGAAGCGTGCATTTTCGGGGCGGAATGAGTTTGGTGCAATGTAGAGGAAGTAGACGTTCTCGCAGCGGTCGTAGTGGAAGTAGTTGTACATGTTTGTCTAGGAAAGGTACTTGACGAATCCAACATCTTTGGGGAGACGGTAGTGGAAGTAGTGGTACATGCGGCGGTAGTGGAAGTAGACGTTCACGGGTCATCGTGGGAAGTAGACGAACATGACATCGATAGTGGAAGTAGTAGTTCACGGACGTAGACGTTCGGATAGAGGTACTTGGCGCATTGTCGGGGTACTTGGCAAAATCTTGGAGAAGATGCTTGATGGTCCGAGTCGAGGCTGCGTCTTGGTGGTTCAACGAGGGTCAAGTAGGAGCAGGGCGGAGCTCGTGATGGACGGGGAGCGCAGCCTGGAGGCAGCAGCAACAGTTGGTAGCGTGTGTGGGCGGCGTGTGGAGGCGGAGCAGGGAACTTGGCGCGACCGTGGCTTCACCTTGCAGAGGAGGTCGAGGCAGTCGGCCACAAGGGAGACGAAGGCGAGCTTGATAACGAGGCAGCCATGGTCGCTGGCGCATGAGGAAGAGAAGAAGGAGGCGAGTGGGAGGTGGCTGTCGGAGGAAGCTTGCGAGGGGCCATGGCGAGGAGGCAGGACCGTGAGGGTCGGGGACGACCCGATCTGAACGGCGTCGGCGGCTGGCGATGCAGAGGACGCGTCCTGGCGCTCGAAGGAGGCTGAGACGACGGCGGATCCAGCCAGGAAGAGGCACCGGCGGCAGGAGCCTCGTGGGAAGCCACGACGAGGTCCCTGGTAGGGCGAGGCGATGGAGGGCCGCCGGAGTTGGACGACGGGCACCGACTCGGGGAGCTCCTGCTCAAGCCCGACCGCGGAGGGAGGCATGGAGCTGCAGGCCTCGTGCGGCGAGGAGGTGCCATGGAGGAGGAGAGGAAAGAGGCCGGCTGATGCGGGGCGCCATGGGAGGCGCGCTCGGGAGGAGGGGTTCGAGCAAATGGGAGATGGCGGTGCGAGGAAGGAGATGGGATCGAGAGGAGTCCAGGCAGGTGACGGCGGAAGGGAACGAGGAGGAGGGATCGAGAGATGGGGATCGGGCCCTCTGGCGGCTAGGGTTAGGAGGGGGTCGACCGGGCCTTGGGCCAACTGGTGGGCTAGCTGCATCTCTCTCTCTCTCTAATCTCTTAGCAAAAAAAAGAGAAGAAAAGAAAGGCTAGGACTCACAAAAATGAGCTTGACCCAAGAAAATGGAGTGGGCAAGATTGCAAGAATTAAATTCAAAGTCATTCGAATTTAATTAAAATGGTTTGAACAAGGACTAGGATTAGGAGAGGCCAAAATGTTGAGATTTTTGATGGAGCTCCGGAAAGTGAAGAAAGAATTTAGGGCAGAGTTTGGAGACCAAACTTGAAGCAGAAAAAGGAACGAATTTTTTTTGCAAGTGTGTTAATGGGTGATTCCGAATTAGTGGAATATTTATAATAGCTCCATAAATATTAGGAGGATATGTTATAAAGAGAAATCACCATGTGAATTCCCTCGATTTAAATGGACCGAGGATCCACACAATTTATTTAGAAGAGTTATAAAAAGGGTTCCATGATGACATGATGCAATGCACATGATGCAAGGATGAATGCAACGAACAAAACAAATCCCACGACAAAACTCGGAATAGCTGGAAGTCTTCTGGAGCGTCGGTCTCGGGGCATTACAACACTCCACCACTACAGGAGGATCTCATCCCGAGATCTAGGATGGCACCGGAGAGAAAACGGAAGAGGAAGAGAGGAGGTAAAACTGAGTTGCTTCTTCGACCAATGAGTGAAACCAAAGCACCTTGAGAGGTTGAACAAATTGAAAGAAAGAGTACAATGGAGATGAATACTCCGTTAGAAAAGAGGAACAAGGAACATTACGAGGACTTGAAGGTTGCAAAGACATGAATCAAGAGTTTAATGGATAAGATAGAATTCGAAACCACTCCGGTTAAAATAAGATGAGAGAGGAAGAATTCGGGCAGCACTCCAGTTGGACATGGAAGGAATAGAACAAGAACTTGAGAAGATGGGATGATACTTGATGAAATCAACAACACACTGCCTCCGAACTATTGAAAGAATGGCACAATGGGTAAGAAGGATTTCAGACAGCACTAGGGTTGAAAAGAGAGGCAAAACTTAATAAGATGAAAGAACTTGAATGAGAACACAACACTCCGGTTAAATGGATAAGCAAGAAAATAACATGATCTTCACAATTGGAGATGATGAGTGAAAAGAGCAACATCACAATGCCCCCAGAAGAAAGAATAGAAGATAGATCATTGGAATAACAGAATGGAGAAGAAAATGCCAGCTTGTGCCACAAATGATCTTGGAAAGCACCCTTCCAAGAAGGTTAGAACGGAGTTGTTGGAAAACCAACAACGAAACGAATAAGCTTGTAGTGGGCTTATGGAAAACTTCTCAAAATAGAGGCAAAATTCTGCCACTACGGAAACAACTAATATAATTGATAACACCAACGAGATGAAAACTTTCTTCCACCACGAGAATGGGAGGGAACTTGGATTGTTGATAGGCACCACAATTAGCAACATTCCTTAGGAAAGGCTTTAGGTGAAATCTATACCCAGATAACTCCAACAAAGAGATTGATGGATTTAAAATACCACATTCTTGACAACATAAGAATCATGAAACATGAAGGAAATTGTCAAGAATGATATAACACCACCTCAAAAGATAAGGTAGAGAGAATTGCACTTCAAACTGCAAGAAGAAGAATACTTGAACTCCTCAGAAAAAAAACATGTGTTGAGCACCATGTTTATTTTTGAGTATAGCTTGACGGATCTAAGCTTTGAGAGAAATCTTGAAGAACAATTGAAGAATGAAAAGAATCCTTGACGACCCACCATGTAGAGCCTCCATGAAGAACTCCAGTAATAAAAGGATGATAAAAAGAAAGAGAGGTTGAAAACACAAGGTGAAGCCTTGCGATGATTTAGATGGAGCTTTGCGACGAGATAAAGCGGAAAACTTAAAACTCCGGAAAAGAAAAGATGAAAACACATGAAACCGAGAATGTGATATGATGAACAAACTCCGGAAAAAGAGATGAACAACTTAGCATTGAGAAATTGATACCATTACGAACTCCGGAAGAAGGAATCAATCACTTGGATGAAACAAGAACAAGAATTATGTTATGCGTATCCTTCACCAATATAAATTGATGACAAGCAACGGATTTGGAATACTACTTATTCTTCTTGAAAAGATTGAAGAGAGAAATAGTGCAACTTGGGAAGGTATTAATGGAACCACCGGTGAGATTTGGAAACAACGAATAAATTGATATGATAACGAAGGAAGAGAAATCTTGAACGAACCGCCGAAAGAATTGAAAATGAAAGTAGCAAAGGCACAATTCACTGGGAAGAGTTGGAAAACGAATGAAGATACTTGAGGGGATTTAGATACATGAGAACGAAGAGATCATGCACTGATTAGAGGGTATTTGAACGATGCACTGGAAGAATTTGAGAACGAGAGCTGAAAGCTGAGAATGAATAATTCTGAGATGGTTGGCTCCGCAGAATGAAACTAAAAAGTCTCCTGAATTGCTCTGGATGGGTGAAAAGAATTCTCACAATCGAAAGCAATTATGAGAGGATGGCATAACGCTAGAACCATGAATCTCTGGAAGAACGGGTAAGGATTTAAGAGGAACTCTTCTTCGGTCTTCAAAATCCGAGAATGACGACGATAAACACCACCATGAATTGTTGAGACACTCCAGAATGAAAATTAGAAAGGTTGAACCAACGATGAAAGAATTTGAAAGCGATCTTGAAGAAGACATCTGACTGATGGAGATTCATTCTTACGTCAAACTTCGAAAAGAATTTGGGAATGGCTCCTGATAATTAGAAGAGTCAGGTAAGATCCTAGGAAAAGACCTGTGGGTTAGGGCCCACTCAAAAGAACCACCGTTGGACGATTGCTTGAAAAGAGAGATTGCACCGGTTGAATTAAATGGCTTGAATGAGATAGCATCCTCAAAAGAACTTGAGTGAACCGAGAATGGAAACTTGAATCTTCTGAGATATCTTCACCACTCTGGAACAATTGAATAGCGAGAAGTGGATGATTAAGAGGTGCATCGGTACGAGAAAAACATTTGAAACGAGGAAAAGAGTATGATCAACATCACAAGCTTGAATTGGATCCACTGGAGAAGAAACAACAACGAAGGATGATGAACTTGAAACTGTTGAGCATCTTCATGGGAAATCACCGGATAAGAACATTGAAAGAAATGGATGAAGAGACTTCTCACAAATAAAAGGGATACATGATTAAGAAATCCGAGTCCTTGGAGAAAAAGGGTGGGAGGGTGGGGAAAACAAATACAACTTGGGATGAACGAAACAAACACCATTGAGAAAACTTAGAATTGATCTTGCGGATGGGGAGAATGATGGGATCATCTCGAAGAGAAGCACACCGGTTGGAAAAGAATTAACATGACGACCTCGATGATCAAAAAGGATTAGTATTCACATAGCAATATGAGAACAACGTTTAGGAAAGGTATGTATTCAACATTTGGCTTAGAAGCAACTCGAATACCACAAAAAGAACAAAACAAAGGATTTGGTTTGCAGAATAAGCTAAAACAAACATATGATAGAGATTTCGTTCAAAGTTTTCGTGGTGGGACCCACATGGGCTCGATCGTACATCACCATCATGTACAAGGCAGTGCACATGACATACGTAGTGTCCCTGAATCGGCATAGCCAAGGATTCTTTAAGACACAACGAGACCACTGTAAAAACGACCGTGGATAGGCGGACCACTAGACGTCGAACCCCAATCTCATATCATGCATCTGTCGGAAAAAAAACTAGAGCTACTTGAATTCCCACCTATAAAACTCCTGAAATTTCTGGTTATGCAATCTGGTGTTGGGCATATAGGGGAAGCAATATATATCTCACCCAAAACTAGCAATCCCTACATCCAAGCTGTATCCATCCGTCAACGCATAACCAAGAAACCTTCAGAAATCGTGTACCTCAACCTTCGAAAAGCATCCGTTATACAAGCTATGGCAATACTCCCGAACTCCCCAGTACTGGGGGGCGTCGAGGTTATCTTACCACTAGCTGCATAAAAGAGATTTTCGATGTAGGCAAAACACAGGTATTCCTGAACTGCAACGATAAAATTATGAAGACAACACCTCGGAGCTCAACTCCCCGGGACACTGCCACAACCCCTAAATGTCAGGAGGCACCAAGAACAATGTTCTCGTCATAAGAATATCAGAACGATTCCAAGATACCCGCGTGATCCTAATTTTTTTTAGTGAAATTTGAGGAGAGGAAATACAAAACATCTACGTCAGGAGACCTCATCAGAGCGACGAAGGGACTGAGGAGTAAAAAGAATCCTACTCTCCGATATATATAATCCTAAGACTCAAAACATTTTTGTTCTAGACTCAACAACATCAGCGATTCGATCAAGCAGGGGGCTCCTAAGTCAGGGATGTCTCTGATTACCAACTTGTAACACCCACGATGCGGCTATATCTCCCACGTGTCGAAGCACGACTTAGAGGCATAACCGCATTGTGATTTTGTCGCAAGAAGGGTCATCTTCACACAATCCCATGTAATGAACAAGAATGGGACAAGGAGTTGGCTTACAATCGCCACTTCACACAATGAACATATAATTCATACATCATTTAGAGTACACACATATAGTCCGTCTACGGAGGAAGCCAAAGACAAGAAGATAACCCAACTGCTAGATCCCCGATCGTCCCAACTGGGCTCCACTACTGATCAACATGAAACGAAACATAGCCACGACCAAGATCTTCATCGAGCTCCCATCTGGGCTCGGTTGCATCACCTGCACTGGTATCATCGACACCTGCAACTGTTGTGATAATATCTGGTGATTCACGAGGACTCAGCAATCTCAAAACCCGTGCGATCAAGACTATTTAAGCTTATGGGTAGGAAGTGTTAATGAGGTGGAGTTGCAGCAAGCACTAAGCAAATATGGTGGCTAACATACGCAAATAAGAGCGAGAAGAGAAGCAATGGAACGGTCGAGAAGCTAGAAGTGATCAAGAAGTGATCCTGAAACTACTTACATCAAACATAACCCAAAACCGTGTTCACTTCCCGGACTCCGCCGAAAAGAGACCATCATGGCTACACACGCGGTTGATGCATTTTAATTAAGTCAAGTGTCAAGTTCTCTACAACCGGAATTAACAAATTCCCATCTGCCACATAACCGCGGGCACGGCTTTCGAAAGATAATACCCTGCAGGGGTGTCCCAACTTAGCCCATCACAAGCTCTCACGGTCAATGAAGGATATTCCTTCTCCCAGGAAGACCCGATCAGACTCGGAATCCCGGTTTACAAGACATTTCGACAATGGTAAAACAAGCCCAGCAAGACCACCCGCTGTGCCGACAAATCCCGATAGGAGCTGCACATATCTCGTTCTCAGGGCACACCGGATAAGCTAAGCATATAGGTACCGACGTAATCCAAGTTGCCAAGGAATGGTCCCGCACGGTGCTCTAGTTTGGACCAACACTCGGAGGAGCACTGGCCCAGGGGGTAAAATAAAGATGACCCTTGAGTCTGCAGAACCCAAGGGAAAAAGGCTTAGGTGGCAAAAGTTAAAACCAATGTTGGGCCATGCTGGAGGAGTTTTATTCAAAGCAAACTGTCAAGGGAGTCCCATAAATCACCCAACCGCGTAAGGAACACAAAATCAAGGAACATAACACCGGTATGACGGAAACTAGGGCGGCAAGAGTGGAACAAAACACCAGGCATAAGGCCGAACCTTCCACCCTTTACCAAATATATAGATGCATTAATTAAAAAGAGATATTGTGATATCCCAACATAATCCTTTCCATCATGGAGCAATCTTCGATTTCACCTGCAACTAACAACGCTATAAGAGGGGCTGAGGAAAGCGGTAACATAGCCAAGCAACGGTTTGCTAGGAAGGGTGAAAAGGTTAGTGGCTGACATGGCAATATGGGAGGCATGGTAAACAAGTGATAGGTAGCGCAGCATAGCAATAGAACGAAGCAACTAGCAAGCAAAGATAGAAGTGATATCGAGGGTAATGGTCATCTTGCCTGAGATTCCGCTAGGAAGAAGAACGAGTCCATGAAGAAGACAAACTGACGTAGTCGAACGAATCCTCACAACTCCGGAATGAAACCGAAGCTAACGAGAGAAGCAAACCGGAAAGAAGCAAACAACATGGTAAACACATAAGCATAATCATGGCATGATGCACAATCAAGTATGATGCATGTCCGGTTTAATGAGGCATGGCATGGCAATATGCACAAACAACACAACAAGTTAAGTGGAGCTCAATATGCAACGAGTTGCATAATGACGAAACACCACATCAAATTATTTAGTTCGCTCTCGTTTAGGTACTCAACAATATTAAATGTTGTTATAAACATGGAAAGAGGTGAAGCATAAGTAAACTACACATTTTAGGCAATTTAAATGAGGCCGGAAACAACAAACAACAATTCCGGAAAATCCCCATATGTTATTTAGCAATTTAAAGCAAGCAACAATTTTAAACATTTTAATGTTGTTATCATGATGCGGATGACATATGCATGTTTTAGGCAATATTTATGAAAATGTTGACATGAGCATGTTAAGCAAGCAACAATTTTAAACATTTTAATGTTGTTATCATGATGCGGATGACATATGCAAGTTTTAGGCAATATTTATGAAAATGTTGACATGAGCATGTTATGAAGCATTTGGTCACCATGGCGGAACAAAACGGGTGCCACGGCAACGAATCCGAAAATGATGCCACGGCAACATATCGGTTCCGGTAGCTCACGGAGATACCGGTGCAAAAGGAAGTGAGCATGAGCGAGTCATGCAAGATGGTGGGGTGCTCCCAGTTACCGCGTTCCCACGGGTCGACGGCATGGCAAACGAGGAGGAACATGCACGAAACAAACGGGCACGATGCAAACATACGGTTCATCTCATACAACATGCATTCATTCACGGGCATCGTCTCGGCGTTATACCTTCGAAGCGTGCATTTCCGGGGCGGAATGAGTTTGGTGCAATGTATAGGAAGTAGACGTTCTCGCAGCGGTCGTAGTGGAAGTAGTTGTACACGTTCGTCTCGGAAAGGTACTTGACGAATCCAACATCTTTGGGGCGACGGTAGTGGAAGTAGTGGTACATGCGGCGGTAGTGGAAGTAGACGTTCACGGGTCGTCGTGGGAAGTAGACGAACACGACATCGGTTGTGGAAGTAGTGGTTCACGAACATAGACGTTCGGGTAGATGTACTTGGCGCATCATCGGGGTACTTGGCAAAATCTTGGAGAAGATGCTTGAAGGTCCGGGTCGAGGCTGCGTCTTGGCGGTTCAACGAGGGTCGAGTAGGAGCAGGGCAGAGCTCGTCATGGACGGGGAGCGCAGCCTGGAGGCAGCAGCAGCAGTTGGTAGCGTGTGCGGGCGGCGTGTAGAGGCGGAGCAAGGAACTTGGCGCGACCATGGCTTCACCTTGCAGAGGATGCCGAGGCAGTCGGCCACCAGGGAGACGAAGGCGAGCTTGATGATGAGGCAGCTATGGTCGCTAGCGCACGAGGAAGAGAAGAAGGAGGCGAGCGGGAGGTGGCTGTCGGAGGAAGCTTGTGAGGGCCCATGGCGAGGAGGTAGGGCCGTGGGGGTCGGGGACGACCCGATCTGAACAGCGTCGGCGGCTGGCGATGCAGAGGACGCGTCCTGGCGCTCGAAGGAGGCCGAGACGGTGGCAGATCCGGCCAGGAAGAGGCGCCGGCGGTAGAGCCTCGTGGGCAGCCACGACGAGGTCCCTGGCAGGGCGAGGCGACGGAGGGCCGCAGGAGTTGGCCGACGGGCACCAACTCGGGGAGCTCCTACTCAAGCCCGACCGCGGAGGGAGGCATGGAGCTGCAAGCCTCGTGCGGCGTGGAGGTGCCATGGAGGAGGAGAGGAAAGAGGCCGGCTGATGCGGGGCACCATGAGAGGCGCGCTCGGGAGGAGGGGTTTGAGCGAATGGGAGATGGCGGCGCGAGGAAGGAGATGGGATCGAGAGGAGTCGAGGTAGGTGGCAGTGGAAGGGAACGAGGAGGAGGGATCGAGAGATGGGGATCGGGCCCTTTGGCGGCTAGGGTTAGGAGGGGGTCGACCGGGCCTTGGGCCAACTGGTGGGCTGGCTGCATCTCTCTCTCTCTCTCTCTCTCTCTAATCTCTTAGCAAAAAAAGAGAAGAAAAGAAAGGCTAGGAGGAGAGTTTGGGCATGGGGATTATTTTCTCAGACTCACAAAAACGAGCTTGACCCAAGAAAATGGAGTGGGCAAGATTGCAAGTATTAAATTCAAAGTCATTTGAATTTAATTCAAATGGTTTGAACAAGGACTAGGATTCGGAGAGGCCAAAATGTTGAGATTTTTGATGGAGCTCCGGAAAGTGAAGAAAGAATTCAGGGCAAAGTTTGGAGACCAAACTTGAAGCAGAAAAAGGAATGAAATTATTTTGCAAGTGTGTTAATGGGTGATTCCAAATTAGTGGAATATTTATAATAGCTCCATAAATATTAGGAGGATATGTTATAAAGAGAAATCACCATGTGAATTACCTCGATTTAAATGGACCGAGGATCCACACAATTTATTTAGAAGAGTTATAAAAAGGGTTCCATGATGACATGATGCAAGGATGAATGCAATGAACAAAACAAATCACACGACAAAACTCAGAATAGCTGGAAGTCTTCTGGAGCGTCGGTCTCAGGGCGTTACACATTGTCCCTTATATATATATATATTTTGGGGCCTTTTTTTCTTTGGCCTTTATTTTTTTGGCGTTTTTTCTTTGGCCGTTCTTTTTTTTATTTGGGACAATGATCTATTAATGATGATCATCACACTTCTATTTATTTACAACTCAATGTTTACAACTCGATACTAGAACAAAATATGACTCTATATGAGTGCCTCCGGCGGTGTACCGGGATGGGCAATGAATCAAGAGTGACATGTATGAAAAATTATGCATGGTGGCTTTGCCACAATTACTATGTCAACTACATGATCATGCAAGGAAATATGACAATGGTAAGCGTGTCATAATAAATGAAATGGTGGAAAGTTGCATGTCAATATATCGCGGAACGGCTATGGAAATGCCATAAGAGGTAGGTATGGTGGCTGTTTTGAGGAAGATATAAGGAGGTTTATGTGTGATAGAACATATCATATCACGGGGTTTGGAAGCACCGGCGAAGTTTGCACCAGCTCTCAAGGTGAGAAAGGGCAATGCACGGTACCGAAGAGGCTAGCAATAATGGAAGGGCGAGAGTGCGTATAATCCATGGACTCAACATTAGTCATAATGAACTCACATACTTATTGCAAAAATCTACAAGTCATCAAAACAAAGTACTACACGCATGCCCCTAGGGGAAGGGTTGGTAGGGGTTAACCATCGCGTGACCCCGACCTCCACACAAAGGATGACAATAAAAGAAATACCTCATGCTTCAATTTTGTCACACAACGGTTACCATACGTGCATGCTATGGGACTTGCAAACCTCAACACAAGTATTTATCAAATTCACAACTACTCTACTAGCATGACTATAATATCACCATCCTCATATCTCAAAACGATCATCAAGTATTAAACTTCTCATAATATTCAATGCACTTTTTATGAAAGTTTTTATTATACCTATCTGGGATGCTCATTACTTTAGGACTAAAATTTTAACCAAGCAAATTACCATGTTGTTATAAAATACTATGAAAATAATATAAGTGAAGCATGAGAGATCAATAATTTCTATAAAATAAAACCACCACCGTGCTCTAAAAGATATAAGTGAAGTACTAGAGCAAAATTATCTAGCTCAAAAGATATAAGTGAAGCACAAAGAGTATTCTAATAAATTCTGATTCATGTGTGTCTCTCCCAAAAGGTGTGTACAGAAAGGATGATTGTGGTAAACTAAAAAGCAAAGACTCAAGTCACACAAGACGCTCCAAGCAAAACACATATCATGTGGTGAATAAAAATATAGCCTCAAGTAAAGTTACCGATAGACGAAGACGAAAGAGGGGATGCCTTCCCGTGCATCCCCAAGCTTAGGCTTTTTGTTGTCCTTGAATTTACCTTGGGGTGCCTTGGGCATCCCAAAGCTTAGGCTCTTGCCACTCTTTATTCCATAATCCATCAAATCTTTACCCAAACTTGAAAACTTTCCAACACAAAACTTAACAGAAAATCTCATGAGCTCCGTTAGTGCAAGAAAGCAAAACACTATAATAAGGTATTGTAATGAACTCATTATTTATTTATATTGGTGTTAAACCTACTGTATTACAACTTCATTATGGTTCATACCCCCCGATACTAGCCATAGATTCATCAAAATAAGCAAACAACACACGAAAAACAGAATCTGTCAAAACAGAACAGTCTGTAGCAATCTGTATCAACCGCAAACTTTTGTAACCCAAAATTTCTGATAACTTAGGAAGTCCTAGATACTTTTTTTATTAATCTTATGCAAAAAGAATCAACTGAAAAGCACGTTTCTGTGATTTATGAAAACTAATCTCGTGCGTAGAAGTTTCTGTTTTTCAGCAAGATCAAATTAACTATCACCATAGGTTGACCTAAAGGTTTTACTTGGCACAAACACTAATTAAAACACAAACCCACACCTAACCGTAGGCTAGATGAATTATTTATTACTAAACAGGAACAAAAAGCAAGGAACAAAAATAAAATTGGGTTGCCTCCCAACAAGCGCTATCGTTTAACGCCCCTAGCTAGGCATAAAATAAGAATAGATCTAGGTATTATCATCTTTAGTATGCAATTCATATGTGGCCCTCATAATAGATTCGTAAGGTAATTTGATTTTTCTTCCTAGGAAAGTGCTTCATGCCTTTCCTTAATGGAAATTGGAATCTAATATTTCCTTCCTTCATATGAATAATTGTACCAATTGTTCTAAGAAATAGGACATGAAGGATTGCAATCTATATCAAGAACAATGAAATCTACGGGCACATAATTCCTATTTGCAATAATAAGAACATCATTAATCCTTCCCATAGGTTTCTTAATGGTGGAATCCGCAAGATGCAAATTTAAAGAGCAATCATCAAATTCATGGAAACCTAGTATATCACACAAAGTTTTAGGAATCGTGGAAACACTAGCACCCAAATCACACAAATCATAGCATTCATGATTTTTAATCTTAATTTTAACAGTAGGTTCCCACTCATCAAAAAGTTTTCTAGGGATAGAAACTTGTAATTCAAGTTTTTCTTCAGAAGATTGTATTAAAGAATCAACGATGTGTTTAGTAAAGGCTTTATTTTTACTATAAGCATGAGAAGAATTTAACACACATTGCAACAAGGAAATACAATCTATCAAAGAGAAATTATCATAATTAAATTCCTTGAAATCCAAAATAGTGGGTTCATTGCTATGTAAAGTTTTGACCTCTTCAATTCCACTTTTAACAATTTTTGCATCAAGATCTAAAAACTCCTAATCATTGGGACGCCTTTTAACTAAAGTTGACTAATCTCCAGTCCCATCTTTATCAAGATTCATATTAGAAAACAAAGATTTAATAGGAGACACATCAATCACTTTTATATCTTCATCCTTATTATCATGAAAATTAGAAGAACACGCTTTCACAAAGCAATCCTTTTTAGCACGCATCCTAGAGGTTCTTTCTTTGCACTCATCAATGGAAATTCTCATGGCTTTGAGAGACTCATTGATATCATGCTTAGGTGGAATAGATCTCAGTTTCAAAGAGTCAACATCAAGAGAAATTCTATCCATGTTCCTAGCCAACTCATCAATCTTAAGCAACTTTTCTTCAAGCAAAGCATTGAAATTATTTTGCAAATTCATAAATTCTTTAACACTAGTCTCAAAATCAGAGGGCATCTTATCAAAATTTCCATAAGAGTTGTTGTAGGAATTACCATAATTATTAGAGGAATTACTAGGGAACTACCTGGAATTAAAGTTTCCTCTATATGCGTTGTTACCAAAATTGTTCCTACCAACAAAATTCACATCCATAGATTCATTATTACTCTCAATAAAAGTGGACAAGGGCATATCATTAGGATCAGAAGAAACACTCTTACTAGCAGACAACTTCATAAGTTCATCCATCTTTCCACTCAAAACATTAATCTCTTCAATTGCATGAACCTTTTTACTAGTGGATCTTTCGGTGTGCCATTGAGAATAATTAACCATAATATTATCTTGGAGTTTAGTAGCTTCTCCTAAAGTGATTTCCATAAAAGTGCCTCCCGCGGCCGAATCTAAAAAGTTTCTAGAAGCAAAATTCAGTCCAGCATAATTTTTTTGTATAATCATCCATAAATTCAAACCATGTGTAGGGCAATTACGTATCATTAATTTCATCCTCTCCCAAGCTTGTGCAACATGTTCATGATCAAGTTGCTTAGAATTCATAATATCGTTTCTAAGAGAGATGATCTTAGCGGGAGGAAAATACTTAGAGATAAGAGCATCTTTGCACTTATTCCATGAATCAATACTATTTTTAGGCAAAGAAGTGAACCAAATTTTAGCACGATCTCTATGCGAAAACAGGAATAACTTCAATTTAACAATATCATTGTCCACATCTCTCTTCTTTTGCATATCACACAAATCAACAAAGTTGTTTAGATGTGTAACGACATCTTCACTAGGAAGGCCAGAGAATTGATCTTTCATGACAAGATTCAACAAAGGAGCATTAATTTTGCAAGATTCAGCATCGGTAATAGGAGCAACTGGGGTGCTAAGAAAATCATTGTTGTTGTTATTGGAAAATTCACACAATTTAGTATTGTCCTGAGCCATAGCGACAAACAATCCAACACACAAGCAAACAAGAAGCAAGTGAAAAGAGGCGAACGGAAAAAAGGGTGAATAAAACGGCAAGGGTGAAGTGGGGGAGAGGAAAACGAGAGGCAAATGGCAAATAATGTAATGCGAGGGATAAGAGTTTGTGATGGGTACTTCGTATGCCTTGACTTGACGTAAACCTCCCCGGCAACGGCGCTAGAAATACTTCTTGCTACCCCTTGAGCATGCATTGGTTTTCCCTTGAAGAGGAAAGGGTGATGCAGCAAAGTAGCGTAAGTATTTCCCTCAGTTTTTGAGAACCAAGGTATCAATCCAGTAGGAGGTTACACACAAGTCGCTTAGTACCTACACAAACAAATAAGAACCTTGCAACCAACGCGATAAAGGGGTTGTCAATCCCTTCACAACCACTTGCAAAAGTGAGATCTGATAGAGATAATAAGATAAATATTTTTGGTATTTTTGTTGTATAGATTGAAAAGTAAAGATTGCAAAATAGTAAACGAGATGCTATGTAAATAAAAGAGATATAATATGATAGAAAATATACCCGGGGGCCATAGGTTTCACTAGTGGCTTCTCTCAAGATAGCATATCTTACGGTGGGTGAATAAATTACTGTCGAGCAATTAATAGAAAAGCGCATATAGTTATGAGAATATCTAGGCATGATCATGTATATAGGCATCACGTTCGTGTCAAGTAGACTGAAATGATTCTGCATCTACTACTATTACTCCACACATCGACCGCTATCCAGCATGCATCTAGAGTATTAAGTTCATAAGAACGGAGTAACGCATTAAGCAAGATGACATGATGTAGAGGGATAAACTCAAGCAATATGATATAAACCCCATCTTTTTATCCTCGATGGCAACAATGCAATACGTGCCTTGCTACCCCTGCTGTCACTGGGAAAGGACACTGCAAGGTTGAACCCAAAGCTAAGCACTTCGCCCATTGCAAGAAAGATCAACCTAGTAGGCCAATCCAAACTGATAATTTGAAGAGACTTGCAAAGATATCAAATCATACATAAAAGAATTCAGAGAAGAATCAAATATTCTTCATAGATAATCTTGATCATAAACCCACAATTCATTGGATCTCGACAAGCACACCTTAAAAAGTATTACATCGAATAGATCTCCAAGAATATCGAGGAGAACTTGGTATTGAGATTCAAAGATAGAGAAGAAGCAATCTAGCTAATAACTATGGACCCGAAGGTCTGTGGTAAACTACTCACACATCATCGGAGAGGCTATGCACCTTCGACATGTATTCTGTCTACCACCCAGGGCTTTAGAGGCGACTGGCTACTTGTAGCAGCTCTAGTGCCTTTAGGGCCTTTCTTGTCTGATCTCCTCCTTTGCTTCTTGGGGGGTGGCGGTAGTGAGCCCACCATACCTTCCTTAACCACCACCCCTAGTGTCGTCGGGCTAATCAGTGGACGGGCCTCAGGGGGTTGCTGGGTACAAGCGGCATCTGGAGGCGTCTCCTGCGAGGATCACTTGAAGAGAGACTTTTTGCATTCCGCCTTAGGATGTTCCAGCTCTGGCAAATCAGGCAAAATCAAGTCATCATCTCCATGCTCATAGCCTGAGTCTTCGCCGTCCTGAGCCATCAATCCTCCATCATCATAGGCGGCATTGAAATACTTGTCTGGGTCATCATCATCATCCTCCATGTCATCATCAACATTTGCTTGTTTAACAGCGGGGGCTACATCATCTGGCACTAATGGAGGCTCTCCCTCGCATCGTCCGCTATCACTCACCACGACAGGTGCAGGTAATGTGGTAGGTGGGGTGGTGTTCATACCTTCTTGAGAAGGTGGCGTTGGCGTGATACTGGGAGACTCGAGACGAAGAAGAGACTTGGGCCAAGGCAAGAACCAGCTCTTGCATGAGCCAATCATCTTATGGGCCTCGTCGTCATCGAATGGTACCGGAGGAGGCAAATCCTCGAAGCCCGCTAAGACACTGGCCATGTTAACCTTGAAGACGCCATCGGGCATCTCTCGGTTGTGGAGCATGCGATCCTTTGGCTTCACGATCGTTGCCTTTCCCACGGCCACCTTCTGGCCCTTGATGTCGTAGAGTAGGGTGCACGGGCTGTCGTCGGCCTATGAAGGAGACATGTCTGCGATGTCAAACATCCGAGAGGCAACTGAAATGGAAGACTATAAACATGCTGGTGAAAAGGGTATCACGCGTAATTACCGTGAGGGCGTCGAGCTTAGCCAGCGATGAAGGCCCACCGACCATGCAAGAGACGGAGGTCGGGCTGCTATGAACAGGAGCGGGACCTTTTGCGGTTGCTTGAGCAGGTGTTGGTGCACTAGTGTTCACCGAATTGCTCCCGACAAAGCTGGGAAGGGGAAAGTCCTCTGGCCATGCATTTGGATTGTTCTTCGTGAAATCCAATAGTGCCGGAAGCAAGCTGACCACCGCTTCATTGACCGCTGCATAGACGGCCCCGAGCAACTCTTCTTTGGTCTCAACTTTGGTCTTATCGATCGCAATATTGACCTTCTCGTCGATGCTCTGTTGAGTGACGACCGAGCATATCTTCCTTATTTCCTCTAGCTCCTCGGGGTAGCACATCTTCCATGAGGCACCATCTCCGATGCCGTGCACACGTCCATAGGACGGCGGCTTGTCCACCGGGACCTTCTTTAGTATGTTTAGGGCCCAGTTGAATGGGGTGTCCCACTTGGGCCTCGCTGATGACTGTGACGACTCGTCGCTTTCGGCTGCCCTTTGGTGCTGCTCTTTCTGCAAAACAAACGTGGATGGTTTACTAATGTGACAAAACGTGTAGTCGAATTGATTGGAAGCTAATATGATAATGTGGTAATATAACAATTACATGAAGTCTCATGAACTCCCTCGTGTTTGGGTCCTGATGACCCACAAGTGTAGGGGATCTATCGTAGTTCTTTCAATAAGTAAGAGTGTCGAACCCAGTGAGGAGAAGAAGGAAATGACAAGTGGGTTTCAGTAAGGTTTTCTCTGCAAGCACTAAAATTATCGGTAACAAATAGTTTTGTGATAAGATAATTCAAAACGGGTAACAAGCAATAAAAGTAAATAAGGTGCAGCAAGGTGGCCCAATCCTTTTTGCAGCAAAGGACAAGCCTGGACAAATTCTTATATGAAGGAAAATGCTCCCGAGAACACATGGGAATTATCGTCAAGCTAGTTTTCATCACACTCATATGATTCACGTTCGTTACTTTGATAATTTGGTATGTGGGTGGACCAGTGCTTGGGTGCTGTCCTTCCTTGGACAAGCATCCCACTTATGATTAACCTCTATTGCAAGCATCTGCAACTACAAAATAAGTATTAAGGTAAACCTAACCATAACATGAGACATATGGATCCAAATCAGCCCCTTACGAAGCAACACATATACTAGGGTTTAAGCTTCTGTCACTCTAGCAACCCATCATCTACTTATTACTTCCCAATGCCTTCCTCTAGGCCCAAACAATGGTGAAGTATCATGTAGTCGACATTCACATAACACCACTAGAGGAGAGACAACATACATCTCATCAAAATATCGAACGAATACCAAATTCAGATGACTACTAATAGCAAAACTTCTCCCATGTCCTCAGGAACAAACATAACTACTCACAAATCATATTCATGTTCATAATCAGAGGGGTATTAATATGCATTAAGGATATGAACATATGATCTTCCACCGAATAAACCAACTAGCATCAACTACAAGGAGTAATCAACGATACTAGCAACCCACAGTTACCAATCTGAGGTTTTGAGACAAAGATCGGATACAAGAGATGAACTAGGGTTTGAGAGGATATGGTGCAGGTGAAGATGTTGATGGAGATTGCCCCCCTCCCGATGAGAGGATCGATGGTGATGATGATGGTGATGATTTCCCCCTCCCGGAGGGATGTTTCCCCGGCAGAACAGCTCCGCCGGAGCCCTAGATTGGTTCCGCCAAGGTTCTGCCTCGTGGCGGCGGTGTTTTGTCCCCAAAGCATCCTTCTGATTTTTTCCAGGGTGAAAGACACCATATAGCCAAAGATGGGCACCGGAGGCCTGAAAGGGGGCCCATGAGGCAGGGGGCGCGCCCCCACCCTCGTGGATAGTGGGTGGCCCCCCTCTGGTACTCTCTTCGCTCAGTATTTTTTATTAATTCCAAAAATAACTTCCGTGGGGTTTCAGGACTTTTGGAGTTGTGCAGAATAGGTCTCTAATATTTGCTCCTTTTCCAGCCCAGAATTCCAGCTGCTGGCATTCTCCCTCTTCGTGTAAACCTTGTAAAATAAGAGAGAAAAGGCATAAGTATTGTGACATAATGTGTAATAACAGTCCATAATGCAATAAATATCAATATAAAAGAATGATGCAGAATGGACGTACCAACTCCCCCAAGCTTAGACCTCGCTTGTCCTCAAGCGGAAGCCGATAATGATAAATATGTACACATGTTAAGAGATAGAGGTGTCGATAAAACAAAATACGGACATGAGGGCATCATGATCATTCTTATAACAACAACATAAATATATATTGTCATATGATTTCTTAGGCTAAAGTAACAATCAACTCACAATGTCAAGTATGAATCAGAAACTTCATTGAAAACTAACAAACTATAATCTCTGTCATTGAAGCAATTTCAATTTACCATAACATCGGAAAGAGTCAATATAAGAGCTTTTCAGCAAGTCCACATACTCAACTATCATTTAGTCTTTCACAATTGCTAACACTCACGCAATACTTATGGGTATGGAGTTTTAATCAGACACAGAGAAAGATAGGGGCTTATAGTGTTGCCTCCCAACCTTTTACGTCAAGGGTAATGTCAACAATAATAGTTCATGCCAACTTGCATCCAATTGGATATATATGTCAGGATCTTTCCAACACAATGTGCTTGCCAAAGGGTAAAATGTAAAAAAGGAAAGGTGAAGATCACCATGAATCTTGTATAAGGTATAAGACAAGAATAAAAGATAGGCCCTTCGCAGAGGGAAGCAGAGGTTGTCATGTGCTTTAAGGTTGGATGCACAAAATCTTAATGCGAAAGAACGTCACTTTATATTGCCACTTGTGATATGGACCTTTATTATGCAGTCTGTTGCTTTTATTTCTTCCACATCACAGGATAGTATAAAGCTTATTTTCTCCACACTAATAAATCATACATATTTAGAAAGCAATTTTTATTGCATGCACAATGACAACTTACTTGAAGGACCTTACTCAATCCATAGGTAGATATGGTGGACTCTCATGGCAAAACTGGGTTTAAGGATATTTGGAAGCACAAGTAGTATCTCTACTTGGTGCGAAGAATTTGGCTAGCATGAGAGGGAAAGGCAAGCTCAACATGTTGGATGATCCATGACAATATACTTTATTTCAGATATAAGAAAACATAACCCATTACGTTGTCTTCCTTGTCCAACATCATCTCTTTAGCATGTCATATTTTAATGAGTGCTCACAATCATAAAAGATGTCCATGATAGTATATTTATATGTGAGAACCTCTCTTTCTTTATTACTTTCTGTTAATTACAACGATGACCAAAACTATGTTTGTCAACTCTCAACAACTTTTATTTAACATACTCTTTATATGTGAGGTCATTACTCTCCATAAGATCCATATGATGTCTTTATTTCTTTTTATTCTTTCTTTTTCTTTTATTCCCTCATGATCATAGCGAGATAATCAAGCCCTTGACTCAACACTAATCTTTATTGCTCACGGACTCGATTACATAGAAGGATCATAATGCAAAATTCAAAACTAAATCATACTAAAACTTTATTCTACTAGATCAAGATATTACCAAAAGGATCGAACTAAGAAAAACGGTAAAGATAGGAGTGTGATGGTGATACGATACCGGGGCATCTCCCCCAAGCTTGGCAGATGCCAAGGAGGAGTGCCCATTCCCATGTATTTATATCTCTTTCTTCGGAGGTGGTGATGTGATATTCTTGGCGATGATGCCCCTGAGGATACGATTCTCTTCCTCGAGCTTATTGACTTGTTGCTTGAGGTCCATCATTTCCTTATGGAGCTTACCCATGACGGTTAAAGCTCCTTTCACCCATGGATGTTGCATAGCTGCGGGAGAACAAGTAACACTCCTTTTCATATTTTCATAAGAAAGGAATCTAGCATTGGGAGGGATAACCGAGTTTGCAATCGCTGAGCTCTGAAGTTCCTCCATCGTGAATCTGGTTTGGAGACGAGAGGTAACTTCTTGATCTTCCTCCATGGCATCTATCCTCTTCTAGTCGGCCTCCATCTCCTCCTCCGTTGATGGCCCAAAGTGATTGGCGTCGCTGTTTTCTCCTGGACCTGGTGTCGGATGAGATACCCGACTCTCCCCGACTGACTCTTGAGAAGACATCTTACTCTAATCTGCAGCAGGAACAACTAAAAAACGGAAACAAAGGATTTCGTCGTGGTACGATGGTCAAAACCTTCGGGAGATTATATAATGAATTTTTACCAACCAAATGGAGTATCGTGCAAGAAAATAGAGTCCGGAGAGCACACGAGGTGCCCACGAGGCAGGGGGGCACACCCGGGGAGTAGGGCGCGCCCTCCACCCTCGTGGACGCCTAGTGTCCTTCCTGGACTACTTTTTATTTTCCTATTTTCTTAAAGACTCCAAAACTGAGAAACATTGCTATTAGGACTGTTCTGGAGTCGGTTTACTTACCGTACCACATACCTATCCCTTTCCGGAGTCTGAAACGTTCTGGAAAGTGTCCCTTATGTATTCCTATGGGGTTACGGTTTCAATAACATTAGTTTCAACATTTATGGGATTACCCAAGATATATTGTTTAATTCTTTGACCGTTCACCACCTTCGGATTTGTGCCTTCGAAGTTGTTGATTTTTATGGCACCGAAACGATAGACCTCTTCGATAACATAAGGGCCTTCCCATTTAGAGAGAAGTTTTCCTGCAAAAAATCTTAAACGAGAGTTGTATAACAAAACATAATCACCTACATTAAACTCACGCTTTTGTATCCTTTTGTCATGCCATCTTTTAACTTTTTCTTTAAATAGTTTGGCATTCTCATAGGCTTGAGTTCTCCATTCATCAAGTGAGCTAATGTCAAATAGCCTCTTTTCACCGGCAAGTTTGAAATCATAATTGAGCTCTTTAATGGCACAATATGCCTTATATTGTAGTTCGAGAGGTAAGTGACATGCTTTTCCATAAACCATTTTATACGGAGACATACCCATTGGATTTTTATATGCAATTTTGTAAGCCCATAATGCATCATCATGTTTTTTGGACCAATTCTTTCTAGATCTATTAATAGTCTTTTGCAAAATTAGTTTAAGCTCTCTATTACTCAATTCTACTTGACCACTAGACTGTGGGTGGTATGGAGATGCAATTCTATGATTAACATCATACTTAGCAAGTATTTTACGAAAAGCACCATGAATAAAGTGTGAACGACCATCAGTCATTAAGTATCTAGGGACTCCAAACCTCGGAAAAATAACTTCTTTAAGCATCTTAATAGAGGTGTTATGATCAGTACTACTAGTTGGAATAGCTTCTACCCACTTAGTAACGTAATCAACAACAACTAAAATATGTGTGTACCCATTAGAGGAAGGAAATGTCCCCATATAATCAAAGTCCCAAACATCAAATGGTTCAATAACAAGTGAATAATTCATAGGCATTTCTTGATGTCTACTAATATTACCAATTCTTTGACATTCATCACAAGACAAGACAAACTTACATGCATCTTTGAAGAGAGTAGGCCAATAGAAACTGGATTGCAATACCTTATGTGCAGTTCTATCCCCAGCATGGTGTCCTCCATAAGCCTCGGAGTGACACTTGTGTAGGAACTGTTCCTGTTCATGCATAGGTACACAACGTCTAATAACACCATCTACCCCTTCTTTATAAAGGTGTGAGTCATCCCAAAAGTAATGTCTTAAATCATAGAAAACCTTTTTCTTTTGCTGGTATGTGAAACTAGGTGGTATAAATTTAGCAACAATGTAATTAGCATAGTCAGCATACCATGGAGCAGTACGAGAAGCATTTATGATAGCTAATTGTTCATCAGGAAAGCTATCATCAATAGGTAGTGGGTCATCAAGAACATTCTCTAACCTAGACAAGTTGTCTGCAATGGGGTTCTCAGCTCCCTTTCTATCAATAATATGCAAATCAAATTCTTGTAGTAGGAGAACCCATCTAATAAGTCTAGGTTTAGCATCTTTCTTTTCCATAAGATATTTAATAGCAGCATGATCAGTGTGAACAGTTACTTTGGAATCAACAATATAAGGTCTGAACTTATCACAAGCAAATGCAACTACTAAAAATTCTTTTTCCGTAGTAGCATAATTTCTCTAGGCACTGTCTAGAGTTTTACTAGCATATTGGATAACATTTAATTTCTTATCAACTCCTTGTCCTAGAATAGTACCTACAACATAATCACTAGCATCACACATAATTTCGAAGGGTAAATTCCAATCTGGTGGCTGAACAATAGGTGCAGAAATCAAGGCTTTCTTCAGTATTTCAAATTCTTCTACACAATCATCATCAAAGACAAAAGGAATATCTTTTTGTAAGAGATTAGTGAGAGGCCTAGAAATTTTTGAGAAGTCCTTAGTGAACCTCCTATAAAAACCGGCATGACCAAGGAAACTTCTTATACCTTTGATGTCCTTGGGACACAGCATCTTTTCAATAGCATCGACTTTAGCTTTATCAACTTCAATACCTCTTTCAGAAATTTTATGCCCCAAGACAATACCTTCATTAACCATAAAGTGGCACTTCTCCCAATTCAAGACAAGATTAGTTTCTTCACATCTCTGCAGAACTCGTTCAAGGTTTCTTAAGCAATCATAAAAAGAGGATCCATAAATGGAGAAATAATCCATGAAAACCTCAGCAATCTTTTCACAAAAGTCAGAGAATATAACCATCATGCATCTTTGAAAGGTAGCAGGTGCATTACATAAACCAAAAGGCATACATCTATAAGCAAAAGTACTGAAAAGGAAAGTAAAAGTGGTCTTTTCTTGATCCTCTTTTGACACAGGTATTTGAGAGAAACCATAATATCCATCTAGAAAGCAAAAATGTGTATGTTTGGATAATCTTTCTAGCATTTTATCAATAAAAGGTAAATGGTAATGATCCTTTTTAGTGGCTTTATTTAGTTTGCGGAAATCAATTACCATCCTATAACCTGTAACAATTCTTTGTGGGATCAATTCATCTTTATCATTAGGAACAACAGCAATGCCTCCCTTCTTAGGGACACAATGGACAGGGCTTACCCACTGACTATCAGCAACAGGATAAATTATACCTAACTCAAGAAGCTTTAGTATTTCTTTCCTTACCACTTCCTTCATCTTAGGATTTAACCGCCGTTGGTGATCAACAACCGGTTTAGCATCTTTCTCTAGTTTTATTTTGTGTTGGCATAGAGTGGGACTAATGCCCTTAAGATCATCAAGAGTATATCCAATAGCAGTATGGTGCCTCTTCAGAGTTTTCAATAATTTCTTTTCTTCATGCTCTGAAAGGTTAGCACTAATATAACAGGATATATCTTTTTCTCATCAAGATAAGCATATTTAAGAGTATCAGGTAATGGTTTAAGCTCAAACACGGGATCACCCTTGGGTGGAGGAGGATCCCCTAGAATTTCAACAGGCAAGTTGTGTTTCAAAATAGGTCCCTGTTTAAAGAATACTTCATCTATTTCCCTTCTTTCATTCATAAATATATCATTCTCATGATCTAGCAAATATTGTTCTAAAGGATCACCAGGAGGCACGACAATAGAAGCAAGACCAATAATTTCATATTTACTAGGAAATTCTTTATCATGGGGTTGTCTATGAAATTTAGCAAAATTAAACTCATGAGACATATCCCCTAACCCAATAGTAACAACATCCTTTTCGCAATCTATCCTAGCATTAACAGTATTCAAGAAGGGTCTACCAAATATAATGGGACAAAAGTCATCTTGTGGGGAGCCAAGAACAAGAAAATTAGCAGGATAATTAACTTTCCCACACAAGACTTCAACATCTCTAACAATCCCAAATGGTGAAATAGTATCTCTATTGGCAAGCTTAATTGTAACATAAATTTCTTCTATGTCAGCAGGTGCAATATCATGCATAATTTCTTTGTATAAGGAATGAGGTATTGCACTTTCACTAGCACCCATATCACACATGCCATGACAACAATGATCTCCTATTTTAACAGAAATAATAGGCATGCCTACGACAAGTCTATGTTTATTTTTATTATCGGGTCAAGCAATTCTAGCAGCTTCATCACGTAAGTAAATAACATGCCCATCAATATTATCAACCAAGAGATCTTTAACCATAGCAATACTAGGGTCAACTTTAATTTGCTCAGGGGTTTTGGGTGTCTTAATATTACTTTTGTTGACCACAGTGGAAGCTTTAGCATGATCCTTTATTCTGACAGGGAAAGGTGGTTTCTCGATATAAGTAGTCGGAACAATAGGATCATTATAAGTGATAGTTTTTCTTCAACTTTGATAGGTTCAACTACTTTTACTTCAATCCGAGGATGATATTTAAACCACTTCTCCTTAGGGAGGTCAACATGAGTAGCAAATGATTCATAGAAAGAAGCTACTATCTCAGAGTCAAGTCCATATTTAGTGCTAAATTCACGGAAAACATTGGTATCCATAAAAGATTTAACACAATCAAACTTAGGTGTTATACCTGACTTTACCTTCATCAAGATCCCAATTTTCAGAGTTTTGTTTCATTCTTTCCAATAAATCCCATATGAATTCAATAGTCTTCATCATAAAAGAACCAGTACAAGAAGTATCAAGCATGGAGCAATTGTCGTCAGAAAGCCGAGCATAAAATTTTGAATAATAATTTCTCTTGAGAGATCATGATTGGGGCATGAATATAACATTGACTTAAGCCTCCCCCAAGCTGGAGCAATGCTTTCTCCTTCGTGAGGCCAAAATTTTTATATATAATTACGATCACGATGAACAAGATGCATAGGATAAAACTTCTGATGAAATTCCAATTTCAATCGCTTGTAGTTCCATGATCCCATATCATCACATAGCCCATAACATGTCAATGCCTCTCCCTTCAAATATAAAGGGAAGACCTTCTTCTTGATAACATCCTCGGGCATACCTGCAAGCTTAAATAATCCACAAACTTCATCCACATAGATTAAGTGCAAATCGGGATGCAATGTTCCATCACCTGTGAAATGATTAGCTAGCAGTTTCTCTATCATACCCGAAGGAATTTCAAAGTAAACATTTTCAGTAGGTTCAGTAGGTTGAGGAGCAACTCTTTGCTCTACTGGTCTGGGTGAAGATACCCCGAACAAGCCCCTCAGAGGATTACTTTCCATAGTAACGGGTGACAGTAAATTTTAGCACACTATATAAATTTTTCCTTACCAAATTCCACTTACCAAAGGCGCTTCACTCCCCGGGAACAGCGCCAGAAAAGAGTCTTTATGACCCACAAGTGTAGGGGATCTATCATAGTCCTTTCGATAAGTAAGAGTGTCGAACCCAACGAGGAGCAGAAGGAAATGACAAGCGGTTTTCACTAAGGTTTTCTCTGCAAGCACTGAAATTATCGGTAACAGATAGTTTTGTGATAAGATAATTCGTAACGGGTAACAAGCAATAAAAATAAATAAGGTGCAGCAAGGTGGCCCGATCCTTTTTGTAGCAAAGGACAAGCCTGGACACATGGGAATTATCGTCAAGCTAGTTTTCATCACACTCATATGATTCACATTCGTTACTTTGATAATTTGGTATGTGGGTGGACCGGTGCTTGGTTGCTGTCCTTCCTTGGACAAGCATCCCACTTATGATTAACATCTATTGCAAGTATCCGCAACTACAAAAGAAGTATTAAGGTAAACCTAACCATAGCATGAGACATATGGATCCAAATCAGCCCCTTACGAAGCAACACATAAACTAGGGTTTAAGCTTCTATCACTCTAGCAACCCATCATCTACTTATTACTTCCCAATGCCTTCCTCTAGGCCCAAACAATGGTGAAGTGTCATGTAGTCGATGTTCACATAACACCACTAGAGGAGAGACAACATACATCTCATCAAAATATCGAACGAATACCAAATTCACATGACTACTAATAGCAAGATTTCTCCCATGTCCTCAGGAACAAACGTAACTACTCACAAATCATATTCATGTTCATAATCAGAGGGGTATTAATATGCATTAAGGATCTGAACATATGATCTTCCACCGAATAAACCAACTAGCATCAACTACAAGGAGTAATCAACACTACTAGCAACCCACAGGTACCAATCTGAGGTTTTGAGACAAAGATCGGATACAAGAGATTAACTAGGGTTTGAGAGGAGATGGTGCTGGTGAAGATGTTGATGGAGATTGACCCCCTCCTGATGAGAGGATCGATGGTGATGACGATGGTGATGATTTCCCCCTCCCGGAGGGATGTTTCCTCGGCAGAATAGCTCTGCCGGAGCCCTAGATTGGTTCTGCCAAGGTTCCGCCTCGTGGCGGAGGTGTTTCGTCCCCAAAGCTTCCTTCTGATTTTTTCCAGGGTGAAAGACACCATATAGCCAAAGATGGGCACCGGAGGCCTGACAGGGGGCCCACGAGGCAGGGGGCGCGCCCAGGGGGGTAGGGCGCGCCCCCACCCTCGTGGATGGTGGGTGGCCCCCCTCGGTACTTTCTTCACCCAGTATTTTTTATTAATTCCAAAAAGAACTTTCGTGGAGTTTTAGGACTTTTGGAGTTGTGCAGAATAGGTCTCTAATATTTGCTCCTTTTCCAGCCCAGAATTCCAGCTGCCGACATTCTCCCTCTTCGTGTAAACCTTGTGAAATAAGAGAGAAAAGGCATAAGTATTGTGACATAATGTGTAATAACAGTCCATAATGCAATAAGTATCGATATAAAAGCATGATGCAGAATGGATGTATCAGGTCCGTGTAAAAGATCTTTTTGACTTTGTCCCACTTGTACCGGGCCCTGATCCAGTCATGCTCCAACGGGTCAATGAACTCCGCCAAGGGGTCTGTGATTCCGTGACTTTCACGTTCGGTGTCCTCCTTGGCCCATACGTCCTCACCGGGTTGCCGTATTGGTCATAGTCTTCCTCGTTGGCTACTCCATCCATTCTGACGATGCTCCTTTTGGATCTCCTTACGACAACACGACTGGGATTGTCCAGGTCGGTTATGAAGAAGCATTGTGTCATGTGCTTAGCGTGTACCCATGGCTCATTTTTGGCGATGATGTTAATGTTCACAGGGGTTCTCTTCGCGTCGGGTATAGACATGGTGGTGAAATACTTGTTTTCTCTTACAACGTCCTTGGCCCATCTGACACGGAACATCGTCGCATCGTGCAATCCAGCATAGTCAAGCTCCCAGATCTCTTCGACCCTTCTGTAGAATCTCTCAGTTGTGCCGTTGGCGTTAGTCACGCATTGAATTGTCACCCCAGAGTTCTGGTAATCACTGTCCATGTCTTTGACCTCCGTGTAGAACGTGTACCCATTGATATCGTAGGACTGATAGGTTGCGAGCTTGGGCATGGGGCCATGTGCTAATGCGTGTATGAGCAATCCGTCTGAACTGCCCTGTTCCGGGGGATTTTCAAGAAATTATTGTTTAAACCAGCACAAGAAAGTGGCGTTTTGCTCTACAGTAACTTCGTCGTCCGTCTTGAGCATCCCCTTATCATGGTACTTCTTTGCGATGGTTTCTTTGTGTTGTGCCACATAATCATCTACCACATCTAGGTGTTGTAGCACTACTAAGTTAGCCATGTCAAAGTCATTTTGTCTATCCGAGTAGTCCACGTGCAATTTTCTCCGGCCGTTGTTGTGACTATCTCCTTCGAGCTTCCCATCGCGCTTCTTGGCGGGCAAACCAACAACAGGGTCTGTCGTGGAATTGTCACGGTAGATGTCCTAGTGAAAGGACTTAAACATGGAGCCATTGCAACGTAGTTAGCTTAAAGGGGTTAAAGCGGGACAAAGGACACAAGGAGTTTATACTGGTTCGGCCCCTTGCGGTGAAGGTAAAGGCCTAATCCAGTTTGTGGTGGTATTGCTAGGGTTTCGATGACCAGGGAGCGAATACGCTTTGCGTGGCTCTCGAGTTGTTCTTTCTTGTCCCTAAACCGCCGCCGGGTCATCCCTTTAGATACACATGTTGACGCATGACGGTTCACAGAATCCCAACCGGCTCATCAACGTGTCCAGCTCGGTATCCACTCTTTCCTATCTTACAATACAAGTCACACACCTATGGCGGTTTACATCTATGGGCCCTAACCTGCCTTAGGGCTTTGGGCCTTCTTATCAAGTCTCCTTCGTAAATCACCATCTTCTATGTCTTCATGGGCTTCAATATTGCTAAATCACTATGAGCATAACCCGGCCCCTCCTGGGCGGTTTATACTCAATAGTTATATCCCCAACATTAGGCCCCAGGTTGATTTGAACTTGTTCATGTCAATCCTCAACACTTAGGAAAATTCCTTCTTCATTACCTTCGTGAAAACTTGTAACCTGCCGTGACATCATCTTCCGAGATCATGATAACCCGCCATCACGTCACCTCTCATTAATTTTATACAAATCCAAAATCATATATGCGTCTCTTTTTTAATGAACCACCAAAAATTGAGGCGTCAGCCCTGTCCCATATCCAATTTGGAGCTCCTCGGTTCCCGTGCATGCTACTTATCCATTTGCCATATAAATAGGGCCAGGGGTCCTTTTCACTTCCCCCCTTCAGCCTCCTCGTCTTCATCGTCTTCCTCGTGACTTGTTACTCTCGAGCTCAGCCGCCGCCATCGATCCTCTCCTCTGCATCACCATTGGCCGTCGCATCAACCTGATTAGTCCAGATCTGGCTCGCGCGCCTCCGCCGCTCCAGCAGCCTCGGTAAGTTCTTCCTCCTTCCCCCTCCATAGATCTCATTAGGGTTCGTACGAGCTCATGGAGGTTCAACACTGTTCTTCACTTGTTCTTCGCTGCAGCATGAATTTTTGATTCAAACTTGATATTTGTCCTGTGCGGCAATAGCCATAGTCCCTCTTTCCTCATCAGAGCATCTCTTTTTAGGTAGAAAAATCCAATCTATACCTTTATAAACTATTCAAGTGCCAGTATTTAGGTCTGAATATATTTTCAATTTCAGAGACGCGGTAGATCCAAAATTGTAATAACAATCTGTGAAACCTGTTTTTCATCACTTAGTCATTCTCCAACTTCAGATCCATACTTTCAATATCTGTGTAGGGGGTTTAACTCAGAAAATAATAACCCACCAGGTACCATTAGTCCCCTCTTAAACCGCCAAGTGCTCATCTTTGTAACTTTGATAATGCCAATCTTCGGTTTAACACTTATGCATGCTTCAACACTTTCTGCCTCTTAACCTTTAGCGGATTAACCATGAACCTTAAACTGGCACAAATCTTCTTTTAGGTTATCGAATAAATGGTCAAGTCCTTTTATTCCTGTAACTAGGTTCAATCCCGGGTTACAGAAGAAGAGCTGAACGGGTGTGTTGCAACCGGCGCTTTAGCGAAAAAGGAAGACATCCACTAGAGAGCCCTTGGTCCAGAAAATCCTCCTGAGCCCAAGGATGGGGAAGTGATCGTTTTTGTTGATCATCTGAGTCGAGGGTTTAGCCCTCCCGGATCAAAAAATTTCTGTGATGTGCTTCATTTCCTCCAACTTCACCCTCAAGATATTGGACCTAACTCCGTGTCCAATATTTGCAATTTTCAAGTGTTCTGTGAAGCTTACCTGCAAGAAGAGCCCACGGTCGAACTGTTCAGAGATTTCTACTATTTAAACTGCCGTACCAAATTTACAGATGGTCCCAATACTGAACTCGGCGGGGTTTCAATTCAGAAAAGAAAAGATGCCAGCTTCCCTCACGCTAATCATCATAGCCACCCCAAAGATTGGAATCAAACTTGGTTCTATTGCCAAGATACATCTCCAGCTGGCAAGAATCCTCTGCCGGGTTACTGTGCTCACTGGCTTACTAGTACACATCCACTCCCCCAAAGACTCAGTGCAAAGGAACGGGCCAAGTATGCACCACAGCTTTCAAAGCTCAGAGCCTTTGTGGCAAACGGTTTAACAAACATTGATTTTGTCCGTTGCTGGGTATCTTGGAGTATTTTGCCTTTAAGCGGTCGCCCCAGTTTAATGTGTGAATACACAAGAGACGTGAAAGACCCTCAATGCCACACTGATACTCAGCTGATTGATGCTGAAATTACTGAATCCGTCAAGAAAATGCTAAATGAACCGGTGGACAACTATAGCAAAACAAGGCTTAGTCCTTTCTGTGCTTAAAATAAACCACCAGCTGTAAGAATTGCCCAACTCCTTCTTTAATCCATATTCTTAATCTCGCCTTATGATCTTTTCAGTCTTTAACAGGGTGATGATCCATTCTAGAAGAAGAAGCCATAGGATAAACCAGCCAAAACACCTCGTACCAAGACCAAGGTCAACAAGAAGCCCGCCAAAAAGAAAACCACCGAGTCCACCGAGTTAAACATTGACAATGATGATGATAATCATGAGTTAGAGGTGGAAATTGATTCACTTGGCTCCTTTTTCATACATCTCATTGACAATGACTATTATCAGGATGACGCACAGGCTAGTCATGCTGGTGACGCAGAGGTAATTATTCTTTCCTCTGGCTCAGAACCTCTGCCAACTCCAAAAACCCGTCAAGCAAGCCGGGAAGTAAGATTTTCTCACCCTCTAGCTCACTTGGATCCAAACTTTCTTTTGAAGAAACAACAACGGGAAGCTCGCTGCACGACTTGGCATAGCGGCAATGTGATCACCTCTTCCGGTTTACCGAACAATCCACTTCGCAAACACCGTCCAGAGGTCTTACATATTTCTGACATACTTTACCCCAAGGCGGGTTATTTTCGACAACCTCTTAATCCGTCTGATTCAAACTATCAGGGGACTTCTCATTCCTCCTCTAGCGAGTCAACAGGAACACAAGTTCCAACCCTCAAAACTATTCCTGGGTAAACATATTGTTTTGACTCCGTATGTCTTATGTTTAACCATTATACTAACCTGTTATCTGCGTTTCATTTTCAGGGCCCAGGCCAGACCCAGCAAGAAGGCCAAACTGAAGAAAACGGTTGATAAGTCCAATCCATCCAAACCGGAAAAAACCCCAAAACCTTTTAATCGAAATGCTGAAGTTACTCCTGACGATCCACCACCCTAAGATCATGCAGTCTTTGCTGAGCCTATGGGAGTTGACCCGATGAATAATGCTGATAAACCACCAAGTCCAACTAAAGTTGCTGATGACAAGACTGATGATGTTATAGTCACTGGTGTTAGTTATACAGCCCTAGGCAACCCCACTGCTCTGTCAAAACATAGTGCCAAGGAAGAATTTTCTGTTGTTGACAAAGGCAAGTGGAAAGCAGACTTGGAAAGTTATGCCCACCTCAGCGCCCAAGATATTCATTCTGGGTTTTTAAACCATTTGTACACAAGCCGTGACTATGAAGCCGGTTTACTAAATATGATGAAGGAGCGATATGAGGTAAATGCTGTTAACTCTGCATAAATATTCTTACCTTAGCAGCCATGTTTATTGGACATAAAAGATAGAATGTTCTCTAAACTTCCAAGAACCATATAGATCAACTCCAGTAGCCCCCAAGGGCTGGTTTATACTGTCAAGATGAATCGGGACTTGTAGAATAACAACACTTCAACTTTGCTTGTGTAGCCCCCAAGGGCTGACTTAACAAATAAGTTAAGCTGGGACTAATTATGCT
Source organism: Triticum aestivum (assembly GCF_018294505.1). NCBI lineage: Eukaryota > Viridiplantae > Streptophyta > Magnoliopsida > Poales > Poaceae > Triticum > Triticum aestivum. Next base: position 467,135,691 of record NC_057813.1, read on the forward strand.
ATAAGGCTCAAAATTCTTGTTTAGGACCTTTGTAAACCGGTTGACCACCGAGCTGATAGTGGAAGAAAATCCATAGTTGTAACTGGAGCAAATATGCATTAGCCCCCAAGTGCCAAGAATAATACTTGTATTGAGCTTGGGACTTGTAATTTTTTTTACTTGTTATGAAGCAATAGACATTAGCCCCCAAGTGCCAAGTATATTACTTGTTATGTGCTTGGGACTTTGAATATGCACTGTCGTCTCATAAATTGCCCGTCTCTTGCAGGCTGAGCTTATCAAGAAGGAATCCCAAATCGCCGACCTTCAAGAAAATATTAAATCACAACAAGCAGAGACTTCCAAGGCGAAGGATGAACTGATCAGTGCCTTAGTAGCAATGGAAAACCTGAAGGAAAGCTTCAAAAATGAGCGGGCAGGTTGGGATACAGAAAATTCAACTCTGCTGAAGAGGGCTGAGGATGTTGAAGCGGCCCTTAATCCGGTAGCAGAGGAGCTAACTGGTTTGAAACAGCAAATAAATGCCATGACTGCTGCTGTTTTTGATAAATAGCTTCTTCATAAGCTTTAAACATGTATTATCTAATAAACTGCCGGTTTACAGATGTTTTTGATGATGCAGGACCTCGCATTGCTCATCTTGGCTCAGATATGCGGCAAAAACCGAAAGCCGCCTATAAACTTATTGAGCAGTTATATACTGGCGTACAACGGGTTATATGCACAGCTTCCCATAAGGAGACGTTGGAAAGGCTGGCGATGATGCCTGCCCGGTTTGAAGAACTAAAGAAATCAGCTGCCAGGGCGGGTTCTCTTACTGCAGTAACTTGGGCCAAAGCATGGATATCTGATCTTGATCTGGCCCATTTTGGAAACAGCTACCCAAGCATAAAGGAGGATGGGTCAGACTTTAATACTGATGACCTCGGAGCCCTGACGAGGGAAATGCGCCCATTGGCTAGCAAATTGGCCGAAGAGACAGATCTTTCACATTATCAGTCGATTTATGATGCCAACAACAAGAGAATTAAAGCACCAACTTATGATGCTCCAAATCTCATTCCTTCAATCCGTAAGCATACCTATGCCCCTGATGTTGATCCTTCCACACTTATAAGTGATGAAGCTGTATTCAAAGCCTTAACTGGGATCGATTGGACAACCATTGACTTCCAGCCACTAGGTAGAGAAGAGGAAGATGAACCGGCGCTGGATGATCTGCAACCTTCAAGTCAGCCATGCCAAGATTCACAAACCGATGGACGGTTTAGCATCTGCTTTCTGCAAGAGTTGTTAAAAACAATTATTCTTTTGGGCACCAAATGCCTTGTAATAGGCTAGTCTGCTATGCCATCGTGCATATTTGCTTTGCATGACACTACTAATCCGCCATGCTAAGATATGCCACGTATGCTTATGACATTAGCAATTTTGAATCTTTTCCTGCATACAACAGATTAAAAGTGTCCTGGCGGTTTACTGCTAGATGGGTTATAATGCCCAATATAAAACCATGGGAAACTAACATAGTTTATAACCAAGGCTGGATCTAAGAATAAGCATATATAATTTAAAATATATCATACCTGTGATATTTGATCACACTGTTGGTTTACCCAGCTAGTGTAATAAGGGTGATAACCCAAAATTTGAGCACTGGTAATTATCATTTATTGCCGGCTTATGAACAAAGCCAGACCAGGTTAATAAACACCGGATATTATCTTATCTCATACTGGCGACTTATAGTCGAAAGCCAGGCCGGGTTAATAAACACTGGATATTATCTTATCTCATCCTAGCGAATTATAGTCAAAAGCCAGGCCGGGTTAATAAACACCGGGTAGTTTCATGTATAAACCATAAGGCATCATAGCCCTCATTGGTTTTTTAACCATGCAGTACTATGTCACACGAGAAAAAACCTCAAAAAATGTTCAAATCAAACAACAAAAAATCAAGGCTTTCATAGGCGGCCAGGCCTAAAACTCCAGTGCTTTCACGGGCCGCACAACCACTGAGTTAAACCTTTATACAAACCTTATGAGCCGGACCTCACACAACCAATCGTCGTTTTAACTTTGACAAGTTCAGGGTTTGTATAAGATTGACTTGTCAAAAGTACGGTGGGTCATTCCAGGATTACCTGGGCGGAGTGGCAGACTTAAAAAGGCAGGATAACCCGGGGTTTTAGGTGAATACACCTGGCTTCAAAGCCTGGCTTTTAAGCCTATTACAAGGGTCATAAAAACTCTTGTTCTTTAGAACAAAGAGCCCCCAAGAAATATTTTTGAGCTGTGCTCAAGGGGCACCTATGTTTGAGTTGTGCTTTTGCAACGGACTCTCTTTGGTCCCGTTTAACCTGGGTAGCAAGCCCCCAAGTTTATTTTAAACATGGATTTTAAGCCAGATCAAAGGGTAATCATAACTTCAGTCCATAAACCGGAAGCCCCCAAATGATCAAAGACTCGTTATTGAAAAAGAAAAAAATGACAAAGGCCCTGCTTTAGCAGGGATGCCGGTTTATTATATTGATCATAATATATACATTGTGAAAAATATGTACATCAGAAGAGCTAGTGGCTCAAGTGTAGTAAGGCCGAAGATGAGAAATATTCCACGGCTGGCGGGTCTCTTACTCCGACGTGCGTGAGTCCTTGTGGTCTCGAACATCGATAAGGTAGTATGACCCGTTGTTCAGATTCCTGCTGACCACAAAGGGTCCTTCCCAAGGTGGGGATAACTTGTGCATATCGGTCTGATCCTGGATAAGCCAGAGCACCAGATCGCCTTCTTGGAAAGTTCTGGTTTTAACCCCGCGGCTGTGGTAACGGCGTAGATCTTGCTGGTAAATCGCCAAACGAGCCGCTGCGATGTCACGCTCCTCATCCAACAAGTCAAGTGCTTCCTGACGTGCCTTTTCATTGTCAGCTTCAACATAAGCTGCCACGCGAGGTGAGTCATGACAGATGTCACTAGGGAGAACTGCCTCTACTCCGTAAACCATGAAGAAAGGCATGTAACCCATAGATCTGTTGGGGGTGGTATTAATGCTCCATAACACGGAAGGTAACTCCTCCACCCAACAACCCGGCATCCTCTGTAAGGGAACCATAAGCCGGGGCTTGATGCCTCTCGGGATCTCTTGATTGGCCTCTCAACTTGACCATTAGATTGTGGGTGAGCCACTGATGATACATCAAGCCGGATATGCTCACATTGACAAAATTCTTTAATAGCACCCTTGGAGAGATTAGTGCCATTATTTGTTATAATGCTATGTGGAAAGCCAAAACGGAAGATCACCTTCTTCATGAATTGAACCGCCATTGCTGCATCACACTTACTGACCGGCTCTGCCTCTTCCCACTAAGTGAATTTATCAACTGCCACCAAGAGGTGGGTCTTCTTATCCTTGGACCTCTTAAAAGGTCCACCATATCAATCCCCCAAACTGCAAATGACTAAGTAATTGGAATCATCCTCAATTCTTGAGCTGGCACATGGGCTCGTCGTGAAAATTTCTGACATCCGTCACATTTACTGACCAGATCCTTAGCATCAGCATGAGACGTCAGCCAATAAAATCCATGACGAAAAGCCTTGGCCACAAGAGACTTAGAGCCAGCATGGTGGCCACGATCTCCTTCATGAATCTCGCCCAGAATCTCACAGCCTTCTTCAGGTGAAGCACAACGTTGAAACGCTCCTGTGACACTGCGATGATGTAGCTCCCATTGACAATAGTCATTGACTTAGACCGCCGGGTTATTTGCCTGGCCAAAGTTTCATCCTCAGGTAACTCGCACCTGGTCATATAAGCCAAATATGGAACTGTCCAATCAGGAATTACATGAAGAGCTTCCACCAACTGAGCTTCCGGGTCAGGAATAACCAAATCCTCTTCTGTAGGTAACTTGACCGCCAGGTTATGCAAAATGTCAAGAAAGACATTAGACGGCATCGGTTTACATTGAGAACCCAACCAGCTTAAGGCATCAGCCACTTCATTTTTCCTCCGATCAACATGCTCAACTTGATAACCCTTGAAGTGACCAACAATAACGTCCACCTCTCGCCAATAAGCCGCCATGAGTGGATCCTTAGAATCCCAAGTACCAGAGACTTGTTGAGCCACCAAATCTGAGTTACCAAAGCACCTTACCTGGCTTAAGTCCATCTCCTTAGCCATCCGAAGACCGTGGAGCAAGGCCTCATATTCAGCTGCATTGTTAGTGCAAGGGAACATCAAACGGAGAACATAACAAAAATTATCACCTCGAGGGGAAGCGAGCACAACTCCAGCCCCCGAGCCCTCCAATTGCCTGGACCCATCAAAGGGAATAGTCCAATACGTGTTATCTGGCTTTTCCTTAGGCATCTGCAGCTCTATCCAGTCATTGATAAAATGCACCAGTGCCTGAGACTTGATGGCCGTGCGAGGCATATATTTTAGACCATGAGGACCAAGCTCAATGGCCCACTTGGCTATCCGACATGTGGCTTCTCTGTTCTGAGTAATATCCCCTAAAGGAGCAGAACTAACCACAGTGATGGGATGACCCAAAAAATATTGCTTAAGCTTTCGACTGGCCATGAACACCCCATATTTTTGCCAGTGCAGATATCTCTGCTTGGACTCAATAAGCACCTCGCTGATGTAGTAAACCGGCCTTTGAACCGGATATTCCTTGCGTGCTTCCTTCCACTCCACCACAATAGCCACGCTGACAGCCCAAGCATTGGCAGCCACATACAACAACAATGGCTCCTTATCAATAGGAGCAGTCAGAACAGGTGGCTCAGCTAACTGCTTCTTCAAGTCCTTGAACGCTGCATTAGCGGCATCACTCCAAATAAAATTATCTGTCTTTTTCATCATCTGATACAGAGGGATAGCCTTCTCTCCCAACCGGCTTATGAACCGGCTTAGCGCTACAATACGACCTGCCAGACGTTGAACAACATTGACACATGCCAGTTTAGCCAGAGAAGTAATGGCTTTGATCTTCTCCGGATTAGCTTCATTGCCCCTGTTAGACACCAGAAAGCCCAAGAGCTTGCCTGCCGGCACCCCAAAAACACACTTGGCCGGGTTAAGCATCATCTTATAAACACGAATATTATCAAAGGTTTCCTTCAAATCGTCTATCAATGCTTCTTCTTTCTGGATTTCACCACAATATCATCCACATAAGCATGAACATTGCACCCAATCGGATTATGAAGACAATTCTGCACACATCACTGGTAAGTTGCCTGGGCACTCTTGAGCCCAAAAGGCATAGACACATAGCAGAAGGCTCCAAAGGGAGTTATGAAAGCTGCCTTCTCCTGGTCCTTAACTGCCATCTTGATCTGATGATAACTAGAATAAGCATCCAAAAAACTCAAACGCTCACAACCCGCCGTAGCATCAATAATCTGATCAATACGAGGGAGAGCAAAAGGATCAGCCGGACAAGCCTTGTTTAGATCCGTGTAGTCCACACACATACGCCAAGTGTCGTTCTTCTTAAGTACCAGCACCGTGTTAGCTAACCATTCAGGATGAAAAACCTCAACAATAAATAAACCGAGCCACCAAGAGCCGGGCTACCTCCTCACCAATGGCCTTACACCTTTCTTCATTGAAACGACAATGAAATTGCTTAACCGGTTTAAACTTGGGATCAATATTGAGAGTGTGCTCAACGAGTTCCCTCAGTACACCTGGCATGTCAGAATGTTTCCATGCAAAGATGTCCCGGTTCTCACGGATGAACTCGATGAGCGCGCTTTCCTATTTCGGATTCAGATCAGCACTCATACTGAATTGCTTGGATGAATCACCAAGAACGAAATCAACCATGTTGGTATCATCCGCCGATTTAAACTTCAAAGCCGGGTCATGCTCCATAGTTGGCTTTTCCAAAGATGTCATGTCCGCTGGGTCAACATTGTCCTTATAAAACTTCAATTTCTCTGTTGCACAGACAGACTCAGCATAAGCAGCGTCACCTTCCTCGCACTCCAGAGCTATCTTCCGGATTCCATGCACTGTGATGGTTCCCTCGTAAACCGGCATCTTGAGCTGCAGATAAACATAACAAGGCCTCACCATGAACTTAGCATAAGCCAACCGTCCAAACAGAGCATGATAAGGGCTCTTGATTTTCACCACTTCAAAGGCCAATGTCTTTGATCCGGAGTCATGATCATCTCCAAGAGCAACTTCCAGAGCTATCTTACCAACCGGGTATGCCGACTTACCAGGTACCACACTGTGAAAGTGTTCAACGGTTTAAGATTCTTATCAGTCAACCCCATGCGACGGAAAGTTTCATAATAAAGGATACAGATGCTGCTACCTCCATCCATGAGTACCTTAGTGAACTTATATCCTCCGACCTGAGGTGCCACTACCAAAGCCAGGTGACCCGGATTATCAACCCGAGACGGGTGATCTTCTTGACTCCACACAATGGGTTGCTCAGACCAGCACAGGTAACAGGGAACCGCTGGTTCAACAGTGTTCACCGCCCTCTTATGAAGCTTCTGATCCCGTTTGCACAAACTTGTGGTGAAGACGTGGTACTGCCCACTATTCAACTACTTTGGGTTACTCTGATACCCAGACTGCTGCTGTTGATTCCCCTGACTTGACTGTTGATGGTAACCACCCTGATTGCCTTGATTGCCTTGATTACCCTGGAATCCAAAACTAGAACCGCCGTCGCTGTAACCCGGTCCGTGGGAGCCAGATCCTGAGCCACCACCCGGCCCATGATTGTCTTGAAAAAGATTGAATTTTTTGTACTCCTTCATAGTGAAGCAATCCTTCCAGAGGTGGCTAGACGGTCTTTCTCGCGTCCCATGCCTAGGGCAGAGTTGATTTAGCATCTGCTCAAGATTAAAACCTGATCCTCCGGTCCGTGGGGGCGGTTTACCTTTATGACACTGGCCATTATTCTATGCATTGGTGTTACCCACAAAGTCCAAACTATTATCAGCTTTACGCTTACCATTGCCTCCCTGATTCACCGGATTATGCTGCTGCCCTCTGGTGCTGCTGCTCTTCTTTCCCTTTCCCCGCTTTTCATCATCAGACTCGGGGTCCTTGGTACTATCAGAGTCAGCGTATTTAACTAGAGCCGCCATCAGCTCCCCCATGTCATTGCAGTGGCGCTTGAGCCGTCCTAACTTCTGCTTAAGAGGCATAAAACGACAATTCTTCTCCAACATTATGACAGCTGAACCGACATTGATGCGATCCGATGAATGTAAGACAGTCGAGACCCGGCGCACCCAATGGGTTGTTGACTTACCCTCTTCTTGGACACAGGCATCCAGATCCACAATTGACATAGGCTGCTTGCATGTATCTTTGAAATTCTGGATAAACCGGGCTTTTAACTCGGCCCATGACCCAATGGAATTGGCAAGGAGCCCCTTCAACCAAGTGTGGGCCGTTCCATCCAACATCAGGGGGGAATATTTAGCACATGCATCATCGCTAACATCTAGCAATTCCATGGCCATCTCATAACTCTCGACCCATGCTTCAGGAGGTAACTCGGCTGTATAGTTAGGCACCTTGCGAGGACCCTTGAAATCCTTTGGCAGACGCTCATTACGTAGAGTCGGCACTAAACATGGCATGCCCAAATTCCTAAAGGTTACACCTGGCTCCACCGAAGTTGTCGGACGAAACAGAGAAGGTTGACGGGCCGCGTACTGTGCCGTCAGCTCGGCCTCTCGACATGCTCTACCTTGATCCACCATGTTCTGAGCATCAGCACCACCGCCCGCCGGGTTATGTCCATGAGGCGGGTTGTGGTTCTGCCCACTTCTTGACATAGCTGGCTCATCAATATGCCTGTTGTAACTTCGGCTTGGGCGAGGGGTGGAATGAATCCTTTAACGACTGCAAGAATAAGCCTGCTGCTGAACCAATGCTGTCTGAAGGAGCTCTCTAGCCCTCCACGTCTCAGCCGCCGTCGGAGACTCGCCTTCAACTGGGAGAGCCGCTAGTCGTGACACCGCAGCAATCATGTTATCCAAAGGGTTAGAATAATGACCCGGCGGTGTCGGCATGTGCTGTGGCGGGATATTGTTCTGACAAGGCGGGTCCGTCTGGTGTGGCTGAACCGGTGTTCCTGTCCCAGGCACTTCAACCCAGTTTCCCGCTGGCAGGTTACTGGGCCCCACTCCAGGCGTGTTAAAGAGATTTCTCGCCTCATAAATCGGCGTCAGGCGAGTCTGATGCCTCCTCCTCATGACTTCATTTGAAGCGTTCTGATCTAGCATGAGCCAGTAAGACTCGAACTGAATCCATTGCACCTGAGCATCCAACTCGGCCCGCACGACGACCATCCTCACGTCCTCAGCTGCCAGGTCCTCCTTGGCTTGAGCTATCTGATCTCTCAACATTGCGACTTCCGCATTATGTTGATCTTGGTTTGCCGGGTTAACCTCCGCCATCAGCAGTGTTGCCAAAGCGTCAAGTAAACTGGACAAGACTTGAGCCGGCGGGCGCGCAGGGCCTCCTGCCACGGAAATCAACACCGCTGCAGTCGAGGAATTCTGCACTGGCTGTGTACCAGCCATGAAGAGTGTGACCCGGTTCGGCAGCTCGTAGGGATCCGGAATACTGTCACCATCGGAATAACCCCCAAGCCGGCCGTCCTGAAGTTGGTATAACGACTCGGTTTCTCCAATGGATGACTCACCTTCAGAATAGACGACTGTCTCACCACCAGATACCGATCATCCTAAGATTCCGCTCCATGGATGAATCCCATGAAGGCACGCTTTGGCGGGCTGAACTCGGGCGGGTCTCGCACACTGAGCCGTCTCGATGATGTCGGTGCAGATGTCCGTCTCAGGGCCCGGTTTGCCAATCTTGCCGATGAAGACGTGGATTCCGCCGAAGGGGACCCGTTACCCGTACTCAATTGAGCCGGCCTCAGGGCCCCAGCCTACATCGTCGATGTAGAGCTTGCCGTGACGAATCTTGGTCATCCGTCCCACAGCATATCCCTTGATCCCTTCAAAGCTGCCCTTTAAGAACTCAAAACCACCATGCGCTGGCCCCACGGTGGGCGCCAACTGTCGTGGAGTTGTCATGGCAGATGTCCTAGTGAAAGGACTTAAACATGGAGCCATTGCAATGTAGTTAGCTTAAATAGGTTAAAGAGGGACAAAGGACACAAAGAGTTTATACTGGTTCAGCCCCTTGCGGTGAAGGTAAAGGCCTAATCCAGTTTGAGGTGGTATTGCTAGGGTTTCGATGACCAGGGAGCGAATACGCTTTGCCTGGCTCTTGAGTTGTTCTTTCTTGTCCCTAAACCGCCGCCGGGTCGTCCCTTTATATACACAGGTTGACGCCCGGCGGTTCACAGAATCCCGGCCGGCTCATAAACATGTCCGGCTCGGTATCCACTCTTTCCTATCTTACAATACAAGTCACACACCTATGGCAGTTTACATCTATGGGCCCTAACCTGCCTTTGGGCTTTGGGCCTTCTTATTAAGCCTCCTTCATAAATCACCATCTTCTATGTCTTCATGGGCTTCAATACTGGTAAATCACTATGAGCATAACCCAGCCCCTCCTGGGCGGTTTATGCTCAATAGTTATATCCCCAACAGGGTCTCCGACGCTTATATAATTCTTGCAAAAGGAGATGCACTCATGCGTCAGATACCTTTGGATGATGCTTCCTTCCGGACGGGACATGTTACGGATGAATCCTTTGATGACCCCATTCGTCCTCTTGAACGACATCATGCTGTGAAGGAATGTCGGCCCGAGGTCGATGATGTCATCCAGGATGTGGACACACAGATGCACCATGACGTCAAAGAACTCTGGCGGGAAGTACATCTCAAGCACACATAGTATGACAACAATCTCTTCCTGTAGCCTTCGGAGCTGCTTCACACTTATGGACTTTCGAGATATAACGTCGAAGAAGTTGTGGAGACCAGTAAGCGTGTCACGGACGTGCTTCTCCATTATCCCTCTAATGGCAACCAGGAGTATCTGCATCATCATCACGTGACAGTCATGAGACTTCATCCCGCTGAACCTTTTCTTCTTGGGGGTCTATAAATCTGCTTATCTTCCCACAGTAACCGAAACTGACTTTGCTTCCCATAAGGCACTTGATGAATTGATCGATCTCCTTCGCACTTAAGGTGAAGCAAGAAGGGGGCAATAATTCTCCTCCTTCTTGTTGACTTTTCTGCCCCTTTCCCCCTCCTCCTTCTTCGTCTCCATCTCCTCGATCAACTTTTTACGGTGGAGATCTTTCCTGATCTTCAAATCTTCCAAGTCTTTCCTTGCCTTCGTCCTATCCTTGGTCTTCTCCAGCATGTTCATCAGTGTGCCAAGCAAGCTCTCGAGGACATTCTTCGTGATATGCATTGGATCAAGGCAATCAGGTGTGTCATGATTGGGCCAGTACTCCAAGTCCCAGAAAACAGACCTCGTTTTCCATACCTTCAGCAGTGGCTCCGGCGCCTTTTTGATCTTTCCCAGCACAGGGCATTGTTCCCAGTTTCTCAACAGCTCGTCGATTTTGGTGCTGCTCCTCTTACATGGAGGTCCTCGAAGCTCAGCCAACCCATTGAATAGATCTCCACGCTTTCTCCACGGGTCATCCTTCTCGAGCCATCTATGATGCCCCATGTACATGATTTTCCCGGACCCGCCATCTTTCGTTGACGTAAGCTGCTGAGACGTTGTATCATCCATGCACCTCGTGCATCTGAAGTATCCGTGGCACACCTGGCCTGAGGTGTACCCGTAACCGAGATAGTCGTGCATCATCGTCAACAGCGCGGCTCTCATATGGAAATATTCTCCTTTGCTGGCGTCCCATGTCCATGCCGGTGTTTTCCATAACGTGTCTAGCTCCTCTTGCAGAAGCCCCATATACAGGTTAATACTATTTCCCGGTTGTTTCGGCCCTTGAATCAGCATGCTCATGTGTATGTACTTTGTCTTCATGCACTTCCATGGGGGGAGGTTGTACATCCATACAAACATGGGCCATGTGCTGTGGTTGGTGTTCTGGTTTCCAAACGGATTCATGCCATTGGTACTCGCACCAAGCACGATGTTCCTTGGATCTTCTGTAGCAAATCCATATACGGCGTTGAATGCTCTCCACTAGCTACCATCTACGAGGTGTCGGATCATCTCCATCGTCGGGCTTCTTCCTCTCCGCGTACCAGCGCATGAGCTTTGCTTCCTTAGGATCTATGAAATACCGCTGCAGACGGGGAGTGATCGGAAAGTACCATTGAAAGGATGAGATGGACCTAGAGGGGGCGTGAATAGGTACAATTACAAATTTTAATTATTACTTAGAGATTTTAGGCAATAATGCGGAATATGAAAGTGAGCCTAACAATTGCAAGTGTAGTACTAATTGCTAAGCAAGTAACACGAGTATGTAAGTAAGGAAGCACAATATGATATAAGTAAGTGCTAAGAGGCAAGTAATCACAAGTAGAGAGTTAGGGTTAGGAATAACCGCAACTCCAGGAGACGAGGATGTATGCCGATGTTCACTTCCTTGGAGGGAAGCTACGTCACCGTTAGAGAGGTGGATGTTACCACGAAGGCACACCAACGCCATGAAGGCTCACCCTATTCTCCCTTTGAGACAACACCATGGAGGCGTTTCTCAACTACTAGTGGTAGACCTTGGGGTGGTCTCCAAACCCTCACAAACTTTTCCGGGAATAATCACAAAGGTCGATTCCTCTCCAAAAGACTCCTACCGCCTAGGAGTCTCCAACCTCCAAGAGTAACAAGAATGATGGGGAAAAGCTCAAGACTTGCTCAAATCACGAATTCCTTTGGTGCAAAGAAGGAGAAGGAGTGGATCTATCACTTGATCGGACAACTTCTCTAAAATGCTCTCAAATCCCTTGGGGATCTAAGAATTCGTGTGGAGGAGTGAGAGAGAGAGAGAGTGAAATGTGTTCTAGGGTTTGTTCAAAGTGAGTGGTCAACCCTCTCCCGTGGGGAAGAAGGGCTATATAGTGTGAGCACAATTATGGCCGTTGTAGTATAAGTGAATGGGCAGCCCGGACATCCGGGCTAGGGGCCGAACATCCGGTCTGGCAAGGTACGAGGAACAAAAATAGAACCCGAACAAAAAACAGAAGGGTCGGACATCAGGGGGCCAAGCCCGGACATCCGGCATATCAGGAAGGCCCGGATATCCGGCAGACGGCTGGACATCCGGCGTGATCACTAACAGGTTACAAAACCGAAGCTGTTCTATGGGTAGTGGAGGCCGGACATCCAGGATAGGGCCTAGACATCCGGCGTATCAGGAAGGCCCGGACATCCGGGGAAACACCCGGGCATCCGGCGTGCAGCACAGCACAAAAGTGTTCTCTGGATGGCTAGGCCCGGATATCCCGCAAGTAGACCGGATATCCGGCATGAGGCCCGGACATTCGGCTTGAAGCCCGGACATCCGGCAGCCAAGAGACAGAAACATGAATGTTTTAGCATGTGCATGTATGGCAATGAGGTTTGTGGCAAGAGCAAGCCTTTAACTAACCCTATCGATCCCCTCTTAATAGTGCGGGATCCTATACTCAAGAAAACAAATATGAAATCAATTTTTATGCTTCATCCTTGAGTAAAATTACTTTGTATGCTCTTGATCCACACACTTCGATGAACCAGGGACTAACACCTGAGATTTACTTAACAACCATTGTTAGTCCCCTACATGTATATTGGCATCAATATCAAAACATGATGTAAGGGCATGATTGCTCTTTCAATCTCCCCCTTTTGTTTATTGATGACAATCACACATGTAGTATCACAGTTGCAATAAATAATCTTAGCATTGACAAACATGAGAGCAAGAATACAAAGTATGTTGATGTTTCTATTTGTATTTAGCTCCCCCTCATTGTGAGCATGAGATGAATATGTTAGGATGCATATGTATCTCCAGGAGATATATATGTGAGAGACCATGCACATACGAAACTACCATAACACATGGACTAAAAACATTTCATAGCCACAAGGTAACAACATAGTCTCACATGATCAAGATAATAACATAGGTAGCAACATGGAGATAACAACATAGTCTCACATGATCAAGATAATAACATAGGTAGCAACATAAAAATTTTGAATAATACTAGAGCTAACACAAATAGCCAACACATCATAGCATGACCATACTAAGATACTACTTTCCCCCCTTTGACAGCAACAAGTAAAAAGGGGCGAAGAACTAAACAAACTCGATCACTCCTGGCGGATGTCATCATCATCAACAAAGAACTCGGGGTACTCGTCATGAGAAGGGAAATCAAAAGTAGAAGTGGATGGAGCCGCGGGAATAGGATCATCGTCACTCACGGGACTCCCACGGTCACGGAGGCGCTGCTTGAGCTGATTCTTGGAGATGATGAGGCGCTTCTGAACATCATGATTCTGCTGACAGCTGAAAGTGATTGCCCTCATGATAGCAGATTGAGCCTTGCCGAAGAACGAGGCAAGGCGTCCACAAGGAGCCGACGAGGAAGATGGAACAGAGGAACCAGTGGGCTGAGTCCCACCAGCAGACCTCCTAGGCTGAGTAGGAGCAGCAGTCTGACCAGTAGCCACCACACACATATGAGGAGGAGGCTTCCAAATGGAATGCCCAACAGTTTTAACCACCTCAAAGGGAGCAGTGTGATCAATCAGAGCCTGAATGAATGGAGCATGAGGACACTGGCGCGTCTGAATGAAACTTCAAAGACAGATCTCATGCCAAATGAAATGGGCTGTGTCCAGAGGCTCAGTGGGTTTGTCATGCATATGAACCATCAAGTCAATGCAATAGTTGCGAGCCCTCGAGCGATCTCCCTTCTTAGGATAGAGAGTACGAAGCACACAATGATAGAGGATGTAGTAAGGAGCACAGAAGATGGATACCTCATTGAGTGGATATTCAAGTTCTTCTTTAGTGAGCTGAGAGGTAGGTTTTACAAGTGGCAAGCAAGCATCAATCCCTTTGGGCTTGCACTCTGGATCCATACTGTGGATGCAATGGCCAACACTGAAGAGACCCAAAATCTGAACAAACCTGTCATATGTGATGCTCAGAGTAGTGTTATCGGTCATCATCCAGGTGGGAGTGTTGTCCGGACAAAAGAAACAGGTGGCATAGAACTATAGAATGGCAGCTTCATTCCAATCACACCTGAAGGTCATTACAGGACCAAGAGTCATATCATCAATGATCTTGACAGGATTGTTAGGAAACATGGCAGGATGATCACGCAGGAAGTTGAGATCCAAGTATGAGTGAGGAGCAAGTCCACGCCGATGGACGAAACTGGAATAGAGATCATGCTGCATACGAGTCCGGAACCGAGGATCCTCGACATCAGCCACCATCTCATATTGATTGACATCCCGACGAAACACAAGATATTGACCCACCCCCCACAGTTGTAAAGTCATGAGTGGGGCGATCCCCGCTGTCAGGAAGCTCCATGGAGATGCGACGACCATGGACAACGGGCATTGCAGAACCACGAACTTGAGGCATCGGCGCCCTCCTAGTACCAGGCTTGGACTGTCCAATGGAGTGTCTTGGTGCACTGTCATCCTATTCCTCCCCAACATAGTCCGCACCATCTGGATCTGAGGCCAACGGACTAGTGGATGGTGCCCGCTTCTTCTTCTTGGTGGTGGTCTTCTTCTTAGGCCGAGCATGCTCATTAGAGTCGGTTGAGCCTTGCCGGCGAACAACTGGAATGGATAATGATAGATCCCGATGAGAAGGAGCCAACAAGTATGAACACGGATAAAACAAATTAAACAATGGGATGAACATTTTTGAGCATGACCATAGAATAAGTCCAGTGGTAGATCAAAAATTGTGACATGTCCATGATTTAAATTGATTAGCCAAGCACATAGAAAGATTTTTAGGCTTAGGCTAGAGACACCAAAACTCTAGAGAGATATAGATGCCAAGATATGCATGAGAGAGTGAAGCCCTAAGATTTTTTGGTCACCATAAAAGTAGAATGGAGGAGAGATAGCATCCATACCCCGGGAAGAAGGCTCGGGGCGATTGGGGCTGCAGTTCTTGGTACGCGCCATGAGGAACTCCGGTGATGAATCCCACAATACACCGGTCCCCCCGAGGGATTCACACCACAACCCAAGAAATGGATTGGATAGAATCGTAGATCGGGAGGAGGAGAATCCATGAGCAGGAGATCGGGGCTGGAGTTCGGAGGAGAGGGCCGGGGCAGCGCCGGAGCAACGGCCCGACGGCGGCGACTGTGTGGCGAGATGGGGATATGAACAAGAGTGAGTGGGGAACTGCCCCCCAAATCCCATGCCCCTCCCCAGTTATATGTGGCTGCGGGCGACGGGCCGGACATCCGGGGCTAGGCTTGGATATCCGGCAAGCGGGGGTCAGAGAGCAGAAGAATCAGGGCCAACGTGCCAGACATCCGGGGATAAGCCCGGATATCCGGCATGTGGGGGTCAATGAGCAAAATGTTCAGGGCTCGAATGTTCGGCCACTGAAAGTGCATGATTGCAATTTGAGCTCAGAAGGATTTTGCTCCAGGGCTCGGATGTCCGGCTGAGGAGCCAGATGTCCAGTCACTGGACAACGAGACCAGGCAGGGGAGAGACGTGGAAGGTACCAACAAGTATGATTTGATATAGACTCCGCCAAGGAGTTTTGTTGAGAATTATGGGGAAAAGAAAACTTGAGTAATCTAAGGCCATACTAAGATGTAATAACAACCCAACCAAAAAAGTAATGAAAGGTCCACACAAGCAATGCACAAGCGATGACCGAGGTCACCATGTTTGAGCTTATGCAATATAGTACCGCAAAGATGTAGACTTTGGGCACATAGTCATGACTCCATCATGTTAAAGTACCATAGTTCGAGAACCATGACAACTTTGAGAGTGTTTGTTCTATTTATGCATTATATAGGGTGAGAATACTCATGAATTGAATGTCTCCCCCTAAATATATGCTTACATCAAGACAAGACATTAAGTTCATGCATGAATGGGTACTAGATTTCACATACTATTGTCAAGCTCCAAGATACTAAGTTCACGCCTAAGTAGACAAAACCTTGCTTCGTCCAATGGCTTGGTGAAAATATCTGCAAGTTGCATATCTGTGCTAACATGAGCAATGTGAATATCACCCTTCTCCACATGATCTCTCAAGAAGTGATACCTAATATCAATATGCTTGGTGTGGGTATGATGTTTGGGATTCTCGGCAATATTGATGGCACTTTCATTATCACATAGAAGAGGCACATGTCTATAGGTGATACCGTAATCCCTCAAAGTTTGCCTCATCCATACTAATTGAGTTGCACAACTGGCGGTTGCAATGTATTCAGCTTCTACGGTAGAGAGGGCAATACAATTTTGTTTCTTCGAGGACCAACTTACCAAGGAGCATCCAAGAAACTGACATGCGCCGGAGGTGGACTTAACATCCACTTTGCTATGGCCTGATCCGCATCCGTGTACCCAATGAGATCAAACTTAGCATCCTTGGGGTACCATAGACCCAACTTTGGGGTGTGAACAAGGTATCTAAGAATATGCTTAACCGCCTTATGATGACTTTCCCTAGGGGAAGCTTGAAATCTAGCACACATGCATACACTAAACATGATGTCTGGTCTAGATGCACAAAGATAAAGCAATGAACCAATCATAGAGCGGTATTTAGATGGGTTGAAAGGGGCACCATTTGTGTCTTCAATGAGTACAATTTTTGTTGGCATGGGTGTCTTACATGGACTAGCATTAGACATGCCAAACTTCTCTAGGATATCCTTGAGGTATTTTGCTTGAGACAAGAAATTTCCTTCTTGAAATTGTTGAATTTGAAATTCGAGGAAGAACTTCAAATACGCATTGAGTGACATTTCAAAATTCTTGGTCATGGAAGCCGCAAACTTCTTGCACAAATGAATGTTAGGAGAACCAAAAATGGTATCATCTACATAGATTTGGCATAAGATAAAATCACCCTTGTCCCTCTTAGTAAAAAGAGTGGGATCGATCACCCCTCTCACAATACCATCATCGAGTAAAAACTTCTTAAGATGATCATACCAAGCATGAGGTGCTTGTTTGAGGCCATACAATGCCTTGTGAAGTTTATACACATAGTCTTTGTGATCGGGATCAACGAACCCAGGTGGTTGTGATACATATACTTCTTCTTGTAGAGGACCATTAAGGAAAGCACTCTTCACATCCATTTGATGTAAAGTAAATCCATTGAAAGCAACATAAGCAAGTAAGATGCGAATGGATTCAAGACGGACAACGGGAGCAAAGGTCTCACCAAAGTCCAAACCTTCAACTTGTGAGTACCCTTGTGCCACTAACCTTGCCTTGTTACAGATGATTAGACCATTATCATCTTGCTTGTTCTTGAAAATCCATTTTGTTCCAATGACGGTGTGCTCGGTAGTAGGCCTCTTGACTAATGACCACACTTGGTTGCGTTCAAAACTGTTCAACTCTTCTTGCATAGCAACAAGCCAATCGTTGTCCATTAATGCCTCTTGTACCTTGAGAGGCTCAACACTAGACACAAACAAGAAGTGAGCACAAAAGTTTGTCAATTGTTTACGGGGAGACTCTACCTTCTGATATGCCGGTGAGAATTTTGTCAACATCAACACGATCGGCCACACAAGGCATGATGGAGATTAAGGTTTCGCGAGGTTCAACTTCATGTCCATCATCCACGTCCTCAACATAAAGATCATTGATGTGTGGTGGAAGGTCTTCTTCTTCATCTTCCATTTGTTGAGGTTCATTCTCAATGATTGCACTTTCCTGTTCTTGCCCTTGAGGATGATCTTGTTCTTGTTGATTATCATGAAGAGGAACTTGATCATCATCTTTTACTTGGACTACGGGCATTGGTTGAGTAATAGGAGCTTGTGGTGGTATGGGTGTTGAAGTAGTTTGATTATGTGTGAAGCTTCCATCTTATTCTTCACCATCATGAGGTTCTTGTTCCATTGGAAGAAGTGCACCAACACCCATGGTCAAGATATCTTGAGAAGAATCTTCTTCACCTACATCACTTAGATCAACGTGCTCCCCATGGGAGCCATTAAATTCATCAAACACTACGTCACAAGTTTCTACAACACATCCATTGGATTTGTTGTAGACTCTATAGGCGTGAGAGTTTGATCCATAGCCAACAAATATGCCCTCAATGGTTTTGGATTGAAATTTTCCTAACCATTCTCTTTTGTTGAGGATGAAACATTTGCACCCAAATACACGAAAGTACTTGACATTTGGCTTGTTCCCAGTTAGAAGCTCATATGGAGTCTTTTCCAATATAGTGCGGAGAAAGAGCCGGTTTGATGCATGGCATGCAGTGTTGACAGCCTCGGCCCAAAAACTATGTGGTGACTTGTATTCATCCAACATGGACCTTGCCATCTCCACAAGTGTGCGGTTCTTTCTCTCTGCTACACCGTTTTGTTGGGGAGTGTATGGAGATGAATATTGATGTTCAATCCCTTCATCACTAAGAAATTCTTCCAAGGTGTAGTTCTTGAACGCATAGCCTGTCAGGGGGATGAACCCCGGGTAGGCAACGGAACCCGGATCTGTTTCAAAAACAGCAGGGCCCACATTGCCCCGCAAACTGGCATGCGCTAGGACGGGTCGCTCGACCCGACAAGGCGCGCAACCCGGCAAAGACCCTCGACTCGGCAAGGTACGTCGACCCGGCCGCAGCGGCTGGCGCAAGGCAACTCAACCCGGTGCAACCTTGGCTTCCCCAGTAAGCCAACCCACCCGTGGCGTCCACGGCAACCCAGCCACGGGTCAGCTTCTGTCCCATCCAGGCCGTACGATGGGACGAGACCTCAATCACTTGACCAAGACTACAGTGCCCCCGCCCATGCCCGTGGTCAGCCAGAGCGTGGCAACAGTGCCCCTTACCTACCCGCTGACCAGGGCTGGCACGGAAACAGTGTTCCCGCCCTTACCGCTGACGACAGCAAGCGGAGGCCTGACGGAGAGCATTGTGCATGACTCGACCCGGCCACGCCATGACGATTGACAAGACGGTGCACAGTCCCCCTAGGCACGCGGGGCCTGCACCTAGGGGAACTCAGCGAACCACAAGCCCCCAAGCAGGACCCATCCCGGCACCCCGGACGCCGACAATACGGACCCACCGACTCGACATATTACCATTGTAACCCTGGGTGGGTTGGTCTATAAAACCCCCCAGGAGTCCGCGCCTACAGGCAAGCAAGACACGAGATATTCAACAGAGACATGCGACACACACGGCATGCAGAGCCACACAAGATAGAGCAAGCAAGATAGGACTAGCCACCACATAGCAACACCAAGGAGAAGGAGCAGCCAGAGCCTTGGCCAGCCTCCTTCCTCCTCCAAACAGCTCCAGGAGCAACATTGTACTATCAACCATACAACTAAACTCGGCAGGACTAGGGGTGTTATCTCTCCAGAGAGCCCCGAACCTGGGTATGTCTGGCGTCCCGTGCCCGCGCATATCAACCTCGCCCCCGAAGCCCACCAGCGCCCTCGAGCCTCCTCCTCTCTTTAGCCATCCCTTGGCATTTGTCGTGCGCCCACCATGACAGTTGGCGCCCACCGTGGGGCGGTTCGAGGAGCTGGCCGGAAGCATGCTTCAGACGCCCCCCTCCTACTCCGACGAGTCCGTCGCTCTGGCGGACAATGTCATCGGCGCGCTCGCCGCTTCCTTCACTGCGCTGCGCGTCTCCGACGCGCTCGCGACCGACGAGTACCCTAGCGGGGTGCTCAGCTACTCCGACTCCCCACTTTCTCTCAGCGGCGGATTCACTGCCGGGGCGATGGACGCCCACGTAGAGGTCTTCGTCACCGGCGATGTCACCTCTTCCTCATCGAGCAAGGCGAGAAGAGCTGCCGAAGCCGCGGCCGCCACGGCTCGGACGAATCCGACCGACCCGCTGCGCGCCGCGATGCAGAGCCTCCGCATCCCCATCGGCACCGATGTCGATGCCACCAACGTTGCTGAAGCCCGAACCCAGCTCGAGGACAGGCGCCAGCAAATGCTGGACCTGTCCGAGACGCTGGCCACCACCAGACGCCGTCTGGAAGCTTCACAGATGGAGCACGACGCCGCCCACAGATTCACGCCCGCCGCGGCCGAGCCGAGCCGGGCCGCTGATACTCGCGCCCGGGGAGGAGCGATCCGCCGGGCCTTCGGCGCCGGCCGGACAGTCTACGAAACCCCAGTCAAGAACATGCGCGCTGTGGAGGCAGCCATGGTCGGCCTCGACCAACTCGCGGGCGAGGAGCTCAGGGAGCGCATCGGGCGGATGCGCGAGCTCCTCCACGCCACCAACACCCAGCAGGATCGCCTCAACCAGCTCGCCAAGCCGGCGGGGTCCAGCTCCGCCCGCCTTGGCGGACCCGGCGAACTCCTGCACACGGCCTCTTCGTCGCCCGGCGAGGCGCACTCCAGCCAAGGCCGGACCCGGCGCATCCCGGCCGGCACTGCCGCCGACGCTCTGGGCAACGAGCCCACCCCAGAGACCCAGCGTGGACCCGGCCAGCCTGGCCGGCGTCCGGCTCCAGTCGACCCGGCCCTTCGGGGCCTAGCCGCCAGTCGACTCGGCCCGCGCACCATCGACGATGCCGACGCGCGCCACCGCCTCGATCATCTCACTCGCTCCATGGAGGTGGAGGAGAGCGGCGCTATCGGGCCGGCGTGCTTCGGCCCACACATTCGGGAGGAGCCCTTCCCCAAGGGGTTCGTGCTTCCCCGCGACACCCCCAAGTACAATGGGACCGTGAAGCCAGAAGACCGGCTCACCGACTACACCACGGCCATTGGCATCACCGGTGCCAATCGTCGTCTCGCCATGCGCTAGGCACCGCTCATGCTCCAAGGATCGCTCGCACATGGTTGAACAGCCTGCCGATGGGCAGCATCAATGCATGGGTCGATTTCGAGGAAGCATTTGTTCGCAACTTCACGGGGACGTACAAGCGACCCGGTCGCCCCAGTCAGCTCGGCATGTGCGTGCAGGGCCGACGGAGACCGGCCGCGAGTACCTCGCATGGTGGACCGAGCTCCGGAACAGCTGTGAGGGCGTCCATGAAGTCCAGGCGACCCAATACTTCGTCAGCGGGTGCCGAGACGGCACCCTCCTCAAGCACAAGCTTCTACGCTCCGAGCCGGCCACCATGGCCGCGCTCATGGTGACGGCGGACAAGTACGCCAACGCCGACTCCGCCATGAAGATCCAAGTGGCGCTGGACGAGGCCGGCAAGGCAAAGCCGGTCCCTCCACAAAAGCGGGCTGGCGAAGGCAGCCGGCAGCAGCACCACCAGAACAACAAGCGCAAAGCCGAGCAGCTGGCACAACGTCACGACAACCGGCTCGTCGTGGCCGCCGAGCCCGCGGCGGACCCGGCAGCGAAGCGCCGGCAGACCGGCAAGATGGCATGGCAACCCGCCATGAGCTTTGAAGAGATGCTCGATGCCCCATGCAAGCATCACAACGGCGCAAGACCCTCCACGCACATGCTTCGATAGTGTGCCATCACCAAGCGCGTCATGAGGGGCGACGTCCCGCCTCCTCCGGCTCCAGCTCCGGCTTTGGGCGTGGGACAGCCGCCTCCGCCTCCAGCGCCGCCCCCGTCAGCGGCATGATGCGGAACGACGCCTACCTGGACCAGAACGCGGCCTACATCGTCTTCACCAGCCTCGGTGACGACAAGAGCAGCGAGCGCCTCCTCCGGCAGGAGGTGAACACCGTCGTTCTGGCCAAGAAAGATTTCATACATTGGTCGGAGCACCCAATCACCTGGACCCGGGAGGATCACCCGACAGTCATGCCGAGTCGGGTGGATACGCCCTCGTCCTCAGCCCTACAATCGTCACGCGATGCACCTACAAGTTCTCCCGAGTCCTCATCGACGGCGGCATCAGCATCAACATCCTCTACCGAGACACGATGACCAAGCTCGGCCTCAAGGCCGAAGACCTGGAGCCACCCCGGACTGTCTTCCACGGCATCGTACCCAGCCTCTCCTGTTCACCCATAGGCCGGGTCTGGCTCGACGTCCTGTTTGGCAACAGCAGCCACTTCCGACGCGAACCGATCTGGTTCGAGGTGGTGGGCCTGTCTAGCACGTACCATGCGCTGCTGGGCCGGCCCGTGCTTGCCAAGTTCATGGCGGTTCCCCACTACGTGTACCTGAAGATGAAGATGTCGGGTCCCAAGGGCCTCATTACCATCACCGGCGACTACCGCAAGTATTTGGAGTGTGCCCGAGATGGCGCCAAGCTGGCCGAGTCACTAGTCATTGCCGAGGAGCGGCGCCAGCTCGACCGAATTGTCACCCTGGCCGGCGAGGCCCCCGACGCGTTGATCCCGTCCCTGGACCTGGCCGATGAGGCCACCTTCAAGCCCTCCAAGGAAACCAAGAAAGTAAAGCTGAACCCGGAAGACCCCAGCTGCAGCAAGTATGTTGTCGTAGGCGCCCGCCTCAACAGCAAATAGGAAGGCGAGCTCGTCGACTTCCTCCGTGAGAATCGGGATATCTTCACATGGACCCCCAAGGACATGCCGGGTATCCTGAGGAAGTATGCCGAGCACAAACTCCATGTCCGCAAGGACGCCAAGCCTGTCCGTCAACCCCTCCGTCGATTTTCCGAAGAGAAGAGAAGAACCATTGGTGAAGAGGTCGCCAAGCTCTTGGAGGCCGGCTTCATAATGGAAGTGTTTCACCCCGAGTGGCTGGCCAACCCAGTCCTCGTCCTGAAGAAGAACAAGACCTGGCGCATGTGTATCGACTACACCAGCCTCAACAAGGCATGTCCCAAGGATCCGTTCGCCCTCCTGCGGATCGACCAAGTCATCGACTCAACCGCCGGGTGCGAGCTGCTGTCCTTCCTGGACGCCTACTCCGGCTATCACCAGATCAAGCTAGACCCGACCGACGCCCTGAAGACGTCCTTCATGATGCCCTTCGGAGCGTACTGCTACATCACCATGTCATTTAGGTTGAAGAACGTCGGCGCCACCTTCCAACACAGCATGCAGAAGTGCCTACTACCACAACTCGGCAAGAACATCCACGTGTACGTGGACGATATCGTGGTGAAGACCAAGCAGCACCTCACGCTCCTCGACGATCTAAAGGAAACATTCGCCAACCTCCGCGAATACAAGGTCAAGCTCAACCCGGAAAAGTGCGTCTTCAGCGTCCCAGCTGGAAAGCTGCTCGGTTTCCTCGTCTCGGAACACGGCATTGAGGCGAACCCGGAGAAGATCAAGGCCATCAAGCGCATGCGCAAGCCAACCCGACTGCGCGATGTCTAGAAGTTCACAGGCTGCCTGGCCTCGGTCAGCCGGTTTCTAAGCCGGCTGGGCGAGAAGGCACTGCCCCTGTACCAGCTAATGAAGAAAACAAGCCCGTTCGAATGGAACAGCAAGGCGGACGAAGCTTTGCAAGACCTCATGCGCATGCTCTCCACCGCACCCATCCTGGCCACGCCGACCGACAAGGAGCCGCCGTTGCTCTACATAGTCGCGACCTCGCGGGCGGTCAGCACAGTGCTGTTTGTCGAGCGGCCGGAGAAGGGCAAGATCCAGGCTGTCTAGCGTCCGGTCTACTACCTGAGCGAAGTGCTCTCCACCTCCAAGCAGAACTACCCGCCCTACCAGAAGATGTGTTACGGCGTGTACCTCACCGCCAAGAAGCTGAAGCAGTACTTTCAAGAACATGTCGTCACCGTCATCAGCACGGTGCCCATCGGAGAAATCATCGGGTGCCGGGACGCCGCCGGCCAAGTCGCCAAGTGGGCGATCCAGCTAGCCGGCCACACCATCCTCTACGAGCCCCGCACCACGATCAAGTCTCAGGCCCTGGCCGATTTCCTCGTCGACTGGACCGAGACCCAGTACCTGCCGCCGCCTCCCGACTCGATGCATTGGCACATGCACTTCGACGGGTCCAAGATGCGAATCGGCTTAGGGGTCGGCATTGTACTGTCATCCCCGAAGGGTGACCAACTCCACTACGCACTCCAGATCCACTTCGCCGCCTCCAACAACGTCGCCGAATACGACGCCCTTGTGCACGGCCTCCGGCTTGCCAAGGAACTCGGCATCCGACGCATCCTATGCTACGGCGATTCGGACTTGGTGGTACAGCAGTGCTCCGGCGAGTGGGACGCGCGCGACTCCACCATGGCAAGCTATCGCTTCCTCATCCAGAAGCTGTCCGGATCCTTTGATGGCTGCGAGTTCCTCCACGTCCCGCGCACAGAGAACGAGGCAGCCGACACGCTCGCCAAGATCACCTCGTCACGTCAAGCCACCCCATCCGACGTCTCCCTCGAGCACCTGCGCAAGCCATCCATCAAGCCTTCACCGGACTCCGAGTCCATCCACGTCCCAGAAGACCCGGCCGCGCCGCAAGCCGGCCCAGGGACTGCTCAACCCAGCCCGAGGACTGCTGAACCCAGCCCGGGGGCTGCTCAACCTAGCCTGGGGGCTGCTAAGCTCAACCCGGCCACCATCACCCCGGACCCAGTCGTCGCCGCCACCAACCCGGGGGCCGCTCAACCCGGCCCAGGAGCCGCCGACTCGGAACCCACCTAGGTGGCCGTCTTCACCACCATCACGGCCCCATCTTGGGCCCTGCCAATATCAGAATGGCTGGAGAACGGGGTTCTCCCCATGGACGAGACCGAGGCTCGGCAAGTTCAGCGCCGGGCGTCCGCCTACACCATCATCAACAACGAGCTCATCAAACGCAGCTCTACCGGCATGTTCCAGCGCTACGTCGAGCAGGACCGCGGCATCGACATCCTCCTCGACATTCATCAGGGCGAGTGCGGGCACCACACCGCATCTCGGTCCCTCGTGGCCAAGGCGTTCCGCTATGGCTTCTACTGGCCAACGGCCCTCGAAGACGCGGAGTCGCTCGTCCTGAAGTGCGAAGGATGCCAGCGCTTCAGCAAACGCAGCCACCAGCCGGCGTCAGCACTTCACACCATACCGATCGCCTGTGTCACATCCCTAGTTTTGGTATGCTCGAGGCTAGCTAGTCATGTGTGCATCATGTTTAAATTCCATTTAAATTTGAAATGAGGATTTGTGAAACCCTCAGACTCATTTCTGGAAAATGACCCAGATAAAAATTGCTCCAAAAAGGTCCAAGAAAATGCTCATGTTGCTCTCTGAAAACATTGGATAGAGATAAAAATCAAACCAATATTTTTAGGAGCTCATAAGTATTTATTTTGGGCATTTGGAATTAATGCAGTAAATATTTGCTTTGGATATATATTGTTATATATATACAATATTGTCCAAAAATTATGCTAGTTAATGAGGATCTCTGGAATAATACCACTAGCTCCTGCAAAAATTGGCATAAGAAATAAAATGATTTAGTATTTTTATTAAATCAAAACATATGTCAGAAAAATAGAAAAGAAAAACAAATAGGAAAAAAGGGAGCTTACCTGCGGCCTGGCACTGTGCGGCCTGGCCTAGCCCAGTGGCCCAACAGGCCGGCCCAGCCGACTGGCTAGTGCCAGTCGTCATCTCCACCGTGCCAGGAGGACAGGGACGTGTGCCCGCGGCGCGCACACACGCGTCCAGCCACCTCCTAGTCGCCTGCCTGCTTGCCCCGCCACGTCGACGCCACGGATAGATACGCGGGTGCCGTCTGGATCGAGCCCTCCCCTTCTTTCACTCCCTCTTCCTCTCTACCGCTCTCTCTCTCGCTAGCCGAGCGTTGCCGTCCCCGCCGCTCGCCGTTGCCGTAGCCACCGCCTCCCCCTCGCCTCCCCGACACGCTCCCCAGATCCGCCACGTCGCCCTCGTCCTCTCCGCCAAGCCGCGCCTCATCGGATGCCCCGTGGAGCCGTCGCCGTCGCCATCTTCGCCTCCGGTCGTCGGAGATCGTCTTCGCTGCCCCGTCGACTCCAGCCCTTCCCCGAGCTCGCGCACAACGCCATAGAGACCGCCGTGAGTTCTCCTCCGCTTCCCCTCCTTCCCCACGCTCGATTTCGTGCCGTAGCCACGCTAGCCGCCAGACCCGAGCGGTCGCGCCATCGTGGTACCTCCCCGTCGTGGCTAGAGCCATCGCAGCCTGCGCCTGCACCTGCCACCGCGCTCAGCAGCCTCCCATAAGACCAACGCCGCAGCCCGCAGCTCCTGTCGTGCCCCGCAGCACCCGCGCGCACTCGGCCGAACTCCGGCCGCCGCCCCGAGCTCTGCTCGGGCGAGCTCCGCTCGGGCGAGCTCCGGCGCCCCCGCAGCCTCCCACTTGCTCCCCTGGACGCGGACGACGACGGGCTACGCCCCGGTGGTCTCTGCGCGTCCAGCCGCCGCTCGTAGCGCAAGTCCGGCGAGTCGCCGCCGCGTTGTTGGTCGCCGCCGGCCAAAACGCCGGCGGGCTGACGTGGGTGCTTAGTTAGGTGCTAATCATCGCTCAATTAACCCCCTGACACTGACACTGGGCCCCAGCGCCACTAATCCTTTTTAGTTAGGTTTGTAGTTAGGATTAATTAACTCTGTTAATTAACCATGACACTGACGTGTGGACCCCACACGTCAGGTTTGACCCGGTCAGCCACGGTTGACTCGCTGACGTCATGCCTCTGTAATGCTGACGCAGTTATTCATTTTCTGGTATTAAAATAAATCAGGAAAATCCAGAAAATTCTATAACTTCAATAAATCATAGAAATTCAACCGTAGCTCAGATTGAAATAATTTATATATGAAAAATTATCAAAAAAATGCAATCTATCCATATGTTCTAGTTTCATGCATGACAAACCAACTTATACCTACTGTATAGGTGAAACACTAAAATGGCATTTATTAAAGACTTAACTTGGAGTTGCATTTGAATTCTTGATTCAAATGGACTTCAACCAAATGAATGCTAGCTGCATTAGGTCAAACATCATCACATCTACATGCCATGATCATGCATCATATTGTTGCATATGTTTGTGTTTTGATTGATGGCACCATTCCTTCTCGATAGGTCCTGCTCCGGAGACCGTTCCAGAGTACCTGTCTGAGGAGCAGTGCCTTCCTTGTTGATCTACCAGGCAAGCAAACCCCCTTGTTCATTCCGATACAATCCTACTCTCTCGCTCCTGCTCTCATTTATTGCATTAGGACAACAACGATTCAATTGCTACTTTGTGCTGTGGTAGTTGAACCCATTCCTCTGCATGACCTGTCATTGCCATAGTAAATAGTTGAAACCCACTAGCATGTGTAGGAGTTGATTGAAGCCATTGTTGTGTTCCTACCATGTTATGCTTGCTATTGCTTAGAGTGTGTCAGGTCTGATTCATTGGGAATGAATTGGAGTGCAGTGCTCTTGTTCTAATGTTGAGAGTGAAGTGTGTGAACACGATTTGGTAAAGGTAGCGGTGAGAGGCCATGTAGGAGTACATGGTGGGTTGTCTCACTGGAACCGTCCTTAAGCACTGAGTTCTATGTATGTTGTCCAATGACTCGATACTACCACACATTGGGCTCCGGGTGCTCCAAGCCCTCTCGACTTATTAACCAACTTGATCTATGTCTAGGAGTTGCAACTAGTTTCTGGTGTTTGTAGGTAGTGCTATTTTTCTACCAAGTGGCACCTGACGGGGTGGGCTTGGGACAGACTAGGCACACGTGGCCTGGTGTACCGAGTGGCACCCGGATGGTGGGCTTGGGAACCCTGCACACATCGTTTGGGGCCGTGAGCGAAACCCCGGCCGGATCTCCTTGCGGATGGAACCCTAATAGGCGATAAACCTGGACTAGAGTCTTGTGTGCTTAGTCAGGTCGTGGCCGACACCCTCGCCAGGCTTCCGCTTGAAGGTTGCCGAGTTACATGACGTGTACATGGCGGTAAGTGGCGAGAGCGTGTGTGAAGAAGTACACCCCTGCAGGGTTAACATGATCTATTCGAATAACCGGGTCCGCGGTTATGGACTTCTTGGATGCTTACATGGTACATAGATAACTTGAAGTGGATACTCTAAAATGCTCAAGACAAGTGTGAGTGCTATGGATGGCCTTCTCGTAGGGAGACGGGGATGAATCCATAGTAGTGTATTGTGTGGTGATTAGTGGACTCGTGTGCACCATCTCACCTCGAAGAAGTTTCTCGTAGTCGTAGAACAGGATAGCCACTGAGTCAAAGCTGGCTTGCTGCAACTGAACCCCACATTACCCTCTTGATACAAATGCATGTATGATAGGATCTGATGTAAGTCTTGCTGAGTACCTTTGTACCCATGTTGCTTTATTTATGTTTTTTTGCAGCGGAGACTTCAGTCTTACTAGTGTTCTTGTGGACTTCGACAAGTAGCTTGTACCTCAGCTATGATCTTGATTGGATGTTGTAGATAGTCAGGCTCTTCAGCCTTTTTCATTTGTAGATGTCTGTACTCAGACATGTAATACTTGCGCTTGTTGCTTGTATGCTCTGATTGTTGGGTCATGTGACCCCTGTTTGAAATAAATGCTATGTTGGCTCTTTGAGCCTTATCTATATGAGTTGTTGAGTTATGTTGTGATGCCATGTTGTATAGCACATACTTGCATGTTATGCGTATGTGTAATGTGTATTGCTATGTGTGGGAACTGACTATCTAGTTGTTTATCCTTAGTAGCCTCTCTTACCGGGAAATGTCTCCTAGTGCTTCCATTGAGCCCTGGTAGCTTGCTACTGCTCCGGAACACTTAGGCTGGCCGGCACGTGTCCTTCTTCGTTCCTGTGTCTGTCCCTTCGGGGAAATGTCACGCGGGGTCTACCGGAGTCATGTCATCCTGCTACAGCCCGGTTTACCGGAGTCCTGCTAGCCCAGTTGCTACAGCCCGGATTCACTCGCTGATGATCGACATGTTCGATGCTGGGTCATGTATGCCTGTCCCTGTAAGTTAGTGCCACTTTGGATTCATGACTAGCCATGTCAGCCCGGGTTCTTTGTCATATGGATGCTAGCGACACTATCATATAAGTGTGCCAAAAGGCGCAAACGGTCTCGGGCATGGTAAGGCGACACCCATGGGAATACCGTGCGTGAGGTCGCAAAGTGATATGAGGTGTTAGATGCTAGATCGGTGTGGCATAGAATCGGGGTCCTGACAGCTTTGGTATCAGAGCCTGACTGCCTGTAGGATTACCAAGCCAAACTGGTCGAAGTTGAGTCTAGAAATTCTTTAGTTATGTAAGGGAATTGATTGTGGGAAGGAACATAAGGCTCTTTTTACTCGTTATACCTCATGGACTTCTGATCTGAGTCATCCTACCTTTCCTACGGGGTTAAGGAACTAGGCTTTCTATTCCATCTTTCAGGATCACGTGTTACTACTCCGTAGTTCCATAGGGTTGGTTGATTAGAGTCATATCCCAGTTTCGAGTACTTCCGGTGTAGCCTGTTTAGTATGATCTTAGTACCTTGAGTGGTGATGTTGAGTTGTTGTACTACCCCATTTTAGCAGGATGTATCATTCTAAGAATTTTACTGTCGTTATGCTGCCAGAATTTCCCTAGGAGTTTGAGGGATACTGATTTCCTTATCCTTCATTCTATAGCCTATAGTTGATGCTGATTCCGTCCTTGGTTTCGTTTCTCAGGATGTCATCAGTTAAGCGAAGTTCTGTTGCTCGTAGCCAGAACCACGGAGATGGTAGGGATGAGGATCCTCCTGACCCGCCTTTGTTGACCGAGTTCATGTTAGAGATGGAGAGAAACAAGCGTGAGTCTAACCGCCTGTTGGCACGTATCGAGGAGAACACTGCACATCTGTTCAAAGGGTCTGTAACCATTCATGACTTCATTCGCTTGCACCCACCCACCTTTCATCATTCTATTGAGCCACTCGATGCAGATGACTGGCTCCGTAGCATCACTCATGAGCTGCGTTCCGCGAACGTAGCTGAAGATGACAAGGTCACCTATGCCACATACCACCTAGAAGGTCCTGCTAGTCTTTGGTGGCAGAACTATGAGGCTATGCTTCCAGCTGGCCAGATCCCTACCTGGAGAGATTTCACTGAGGCTTTTCGCGAGCATCACATTCCTGAAGCCCTCATCGATCGCAAGAGAGAAGAGTTCTGTAGTTTCACCCAGAGTAAGATGGCTGTTGATGCTTACAGTAGAGAATTTGAGAACCTCGCCCGCTATGCCACAGAAGAAGTGTCCACAGACGCCAAGAAGGAGGCTAGGTTCCGGAAGGGTCTCAACCCCAAGTTGCGTCGTGATCTCCACCTACATCATTGTGATACATTCCAAGCTCTTGTGAACAAGGCCATTAATGCAGAGACATCATAGCTCACTTACGAGGAGTCCCGTAAGCACACCCGTGATTTGGGATCTTCCTCCGGCTCCAGTTCTCAGAAGCGCCGGATTTGGGTTCCAAACTCCGCTCTTCCTTCTGGATATACACCAAGACCACCCTATGTGGTGCCTCCCCCAGCTCAGTCATATGTTCCACCCAGGCCTATTGGTAGACCGCTTGTTAGTGCGGGTCCACGTCCAACCTCAGGGACTTGCTTCACATGTGGGAAGCCAGGAAACTATGCACGTGACTGCTCTCAGGCCAGTTATGCTCCACCCCAGCCTGAGAAGACTGTTGGTTGTGTTAAGCCATCAAGCAAGATGATCAGTGCCAAGCCAGCCCCCACCGAACATGGACGTGTGCATCACGTCTCAGCTAAAGACACTCATGATGATCCGGATGTTGTTCTTGGTACACTCCTTGTCAACTGTCATCCAGCATCGGTTCTATTCGATACTGGAGCATCTCACTCCTTCATTTCTAAAGGCTATGCTCGTTTGCACGACATGTCATTTTGTGACATGCCAACTCCGCTTGAAATCCAAACCCCAGGGTCTAGATGGCAGACGACCAGAATCAGCCATGGTAATGAAATCCTTGTTGATAGACTTGTATTCCTTGCATCACTTGTAGCCCTCAAGTCCTCAGACATTAACATCATCTTGGGTTTGGACTGGATGACAGCTCATCATGCCAAGATTGATTGTTATACAAGGTCTGTTCAGCTTACACACCCATCTGGCAAGATAGTCACTATCTCCACTAGAGTTGCAAAGCGTCAGCTCTATTCTCTTAATGCTAGCCCTCTTCCAAACCTTGAAGATATCCCGGTAGTCCGTGACTTTCCGGATGTCTTTCAAGAGGAACTGCCAGGTGTTCCACTTGATAGAGATGTAGAGTTCGTCATAGATCTTATCCCAGGAACCGCTCCAATTTCTAGGAGACCTTACAAAGTGGCACCTTTAGAACTAGCCGAGCTTAAGAAACAACTTGATGAGTCTTTGCAAAAGGGTTCCATCCGTCCTAGTTCTTCTCCTTGGTCTTGCCCCGTCCTCTTTGTCAAGAAGAAGGATGGTACGGACCGGATGGTTGTAGATTATCGTCCCGTTAATTTGGTCATGATAAAGAACAAGTATCCGCTCCCTAGGATCAATGACCTGTATGATCAGCTCGCTGGATCCTCAGTCTTCTCCAAGATGGATTTGAGGTTAGGCTACCACCAAATCAAGATCAGAAATGGGGACATTCCTAAGACGGCTTTTGTCACTCGTTATGGCCAGTACGAGTACACCGTCATGTCCTTCAGTCTAACCAACGCTCCAGCTACATTCTCCCGCTTGATGAACTCGATCTTCATGGAGTACTTAGATAAGTTCGTCGTGGTTTACCTCGATGATATTCTTATTTACTCGAAGAACGAGGAGGAGGATGCCGAACATCTTAGACTTGTGTTAGAAAAACTCAGAGAGCACCGCCTTTATGCCAAGTTCTCCAAGTGTGAATTTTGGTTGCCAGAAGTGACCTACCTAGGCCACGTAATCTCCGGTAAAGGCATTGCTGTCAATCCCGAGAGAGTTAAGGCCCTTCTCGATTGGACTCCACCTGAAACCGTTAAACAAGTTAGGAGTTTCCTTGGTCTAGCCAGCTATTGCCACCGCTTTGTTGAAAACTTCTCTAAAGTGGCCAAACCTCTCACGGAACTTCTCAAGAAAGATAAAAAGTTTGAGTGGTCCCACAGTGTGAGTACAGTTTTCAGGAACTGAAAAGACGCCTGACTTCTGCTCCCATACTTGTGCCACCGGATTTCACTAAAGACTTTATTATCTATTGTGATGCCTCACGACAGGGACTAGGTTGCATTCTTATGCAGGATCGTCATGTGATTGCCTATGCATCTCGACAGTTGCATCCACATGAGGAGAATTATCCTACACATGATCTAGAGCTTGCAGCCGTAGTCTATGCACTCAAGACCTGGCGACATTACCTTCTTGGTAAACGTTGTGAGATCTACACCGATCACCAGAGCCTCAAGTATATCTTCACCCAACCAGATTTGAACCTTGGGCAAAGACGTTGGTTGGAGTTGATCACAGATTATGATCTAGGGATTACCTACACCCCAGGCAAAGCCAATGTCATGGCTGATGATCTAAGCCGTAAATCCTATTGCAACAATCTCATGTTGCAGCAAGGCCAACCACTTCTCCATGAGGAATTTTGTAAGCTTAACCTTCACATTGCTCCTCACGGATTCCTTTCTACCTTGGTGGCAAAACCTGATCTTGAGGATCGGATTATCGCTGCTCAAAAGCAAGACACAGGAATTTCTCGGATCAAGAGAAACATTAAGAAGGGAGTTGGTGGATGTTTCTCTATGGATGATCGTGGTGTTGTTTTCTTTGAGAATCGTTTGGTGGTTCCCAAGAATCAACATCTGCGACAATTGATTCTTAAGGAGGCGCATGAATCTCCTCTCATGATTCATCCCGATAGTACTAAGATGTATCAGGACCTACACCAGAGGTTCTGGTGGACTAGGATGAAGAGAGAAATCGCTCAGTTTATTGCTAACTGTGACGTTTGTCGTTGCGTTAAGGCAGAGCATCAAAGACCTGCTGGCACCCTTCAGCCTTTAGCTATTCCTGAGTGGAAATGGGATAAAGTTGGTATGGATTTCATCACCAGCTTTCCCAGGACCAAGAAAGGGAATAACGCTATCTTCATAGTCGTTGATCGTCTTTCCAAAGCGGCTCACTTCCTTCCTGTTCGAGAGAGTATCACTGCTAGTCAGCTCGCTGACTTATACATTTCTCGGATAGTGTCACTTCATGGTGTTCCACTAGAGATCAATTCAGACCATGGTAGTCTTTTCACTTCTCATTTCTGGGAGAGTTTCCAAACTGCCATGGGAACCCATCTTTCCTTCAGCACCGCTTTCCACCCTCAGTCGAGTGGTCAGGTGGAAGGGTCAACCAAATTCTCGAAGACATGCTTAGAGCTTGTGTTATCTCATTCGGTATGGATTGGGAGAAATGTCTTCCTTTTGCCGAGTTTGCTTATAACAATAGCTATCAATCCAGTCTCAAGAAAGCTCCTTTTGAGGTTCTCTATGGACGAAGATGTCGAACACCTTTGAACTGGTCATAAACCGGTGAAAGACAATTCTTTGGACCGGACATGATCCAGGAGGCAGAAGAGCAAGTTCGCATCATTCGTAAGAACTTGAAAACAGCCCAGTCTCGTCAAAAGAGTCAGTATGACCGCCATCATAAGGATATGACTTATGAAATTGGCGACAAAGCTTACCTTCGGGTCACTCCTTTGAAGGGTACCCATCGCTTCGGTATCAAGGGCAAGTTGGCTCCTCGTTACATTGGTCCTTTTCGCATTCTCGCTAAACGAGGAGAGGTTGCCTACCAGTTGGAACTACCCCCACATCTTTCCAAAGTGCATGATGTCTTCCACATCTCTCAACTCAGGCGTTGCTTCTCGGATCCCATTCGCGGAGTGGACCACGAAACGCTTGATCTCCAAGATAACCTCACATATCGAGAGTATCCGGTTCGCATTCTTGATCAAGCAGAGTGTGTCACTCGACGTTAGAACATCAAGTTTCTCAAGGTTCAGTGGTCTCATCATTCCGAGAGAGAAGCTACTTGGGAGCGAGAAGATCGTCTTCGACTGGAGTACCCCACTTTCTTTCTGTCGACCCCTGAATCTCGGGACGAGATTCTTTCAAGTGGGGGCAAGTTGTCACATCCCTAGTTCTGGTATGCTCAAGGCTAGCTAGTCATGTGTGCATCATGTTTAAATTCCATTTAAATTTGAAATGAGGATTTGTGAAACCCTCAGACTCATTTCTGGAAATGACCCAGATAAAAATTGCTCCAAAAAGGTCCAAGAAAATGCTCATGTTGCTCTCTGAAAATATTGGACAGAGATAAAATTCAAACCAATATTTTTAGGAGCTCATAAGTATTTATTTTGGGCATTTGGAATTAATGCAGTACATATTTGCTTTGGATATATATTGTTATATATATACAATATTGTCCAAAAATTATGCTAGTTAATGAGGAGCTCTGGAATAATACCACTAGCTCCTACAAAAATTGGCATAAGAAATAAAATGATTTAGTATTTTATTAAATCAAAACATATGTCAGAAAAATAGAAAAGAAGAACAAATAGGAAAAAAGGGAGCTTACCTATGGCCTGGCACTGTGCGGCCTGGCCTAGCCCAGTGGCCCAATAGGCCGGCCCAGCCGACTGGCCAGTGCCAGTCGTCGTCTCCACCGCGCCAGGAGGACAGTGACGTGTGCCCGCGGCGCGCACGCACGCGTCCGGCCACCTCCTGGTCGCCTGCCTGCTTCCCCCGCCACGTCGACGCCGCGGATAGATACGCGGGTGCCGTCTGGATCGAGCCCTCCCCTTCTTTCACTCCCTCTCCCTCTCTGCCGCTCTCTCTCTCTCTCGCTAGCCGAGCGTTGCCGTCGCCGCCGCTCGCCGTTGCCGTAGCCACCTCCTCCCCCTCGCCTCCCCGACATGCTCCCCAGCTCCGCCACGTCGCCCTCGTCCTCTCCGCCAAGCCGCGCCTCGTCGGACACCCCGTGGAGCCTTCGCCATCGCCATCCTAGCCTCCGGTCGCCGGAGATCGTCTTCGCCGCCCCGCCGACTCCAGCCCTTCCCCGAGCTCGCGCACGACGCCATCGAGACTGCCGTGAGTTCTCCTCCACTTCCCCTCCTTCCCCGCGCTCGATTTCGTGCCGTAGCCACGCTAGCCGCCAGACCCGAGCGGTCGCGCCGCCGTGGTACCACCTCGTCGTGGCCAGAACCACTGCAGCCCACGCCTGCACCTGCCACCGCGCTCAGCAGCTTCCCATAAGGCCAACGCCGCAGCCCGCAGCTCCTGCCGTGCCCCGCAGCACCCGCGCGCACTCGGCCGAACTCCGGCCGCCGCCCCGATCTCCGCTCCGGCGAGCTCTGGCGCACCCGCAGCCTCCCACCTGCTCCCCTGGACGCGGACGACGACGGGCTACGCCCCGGTGGTCTCCGCGCGTCCAGCCACCGCTCGTAGCGCAAGTCCGGCGAGTCGCCGCCGCGTTGTTGGTCGCCGCCGGCCAAAACTCCGGTGGCTGACATGGTTTCTTATTTAGGTGCTAATTATGGCTCAATTAACCCCCTGACACTGACACTGGGCCCCAGCGCCACTAATCCTTTTTAGTTAGGTTTGTAGTTAGGATTAATTAACTCTGTTGATTAACCATGACACTAACGTGTGGACCCCACACGTCAGGTTTGACCTGGTCAGCCACGGTTGACTCACTGACATCATGCCTTTGTAATGCTGGCGCAGTTATTCATTTTCTGGTATTAAAATAAATCAGGAAAATCCAGAAAATGCTATAACTTCAATAAATCATAGAAATTCAACCGTAGCTCAGATTGAAATAATTTATATATGAAAAATTATCAGAAAAATGCAATCTATCCATCTGTTCTAGTTTGATGCATGACAAACCAACTTATACCTACTGTATAGGTGAAACACTAAAATGGCATTTATTAAAGACTTAACTTGGAGTTGCATTTGAATTCTTGATTCAAATGGACTTCAACCAAATGAATGCTAGTTGCATTAGGTCAAACAGCATCACATCTACATGCCATGATCATGCATCATATTGTTGCATATGTTTGTGTTTTGATTGATGGCACCGTTCCTTCTCGATAGGTCCTGCTCCGGAGACCGTTCCAGAGTACCTGTCTGAGGAGCAGTGCCTTCCTTGTTGATCTACCAGGCAAGCAAACCCCCTTGTTCATTCCGATACAATCCTACTCTCTCGCTCCTGCTCTCATTTATTGCATTAGGACAACAACGATTGAATTGCTACTTTGTGTTGCGGTAGTTGAACCCATTCCTCTGCATGACCTGTCATTGCCACACTAAATAGTTGAAACCCACTAGCATGTGTAGGAGTTGATTGAAGCCATTATTGTGTTCCTACCATGATATGCCTGCTATTGCTTAGAGTGTATCAGGTCTGATTCATTGGGAATGAATTGGAGTGCAGTGCTCTTGTTCTGATGTTGAGAGTGAAGTGTGTGAACACGATTTAGTAAAGGTAGCGGTGAGAGGCCATGTAGGAGTACATGGTGGGTTGTCTCACTGGAACCATCCTTAAGCACTGAGTTCTATGTATGTTGTCCAATGACTCGATACTACCACACATTGGGCTCCGGGCGCTCCAAGCCCTCTCGACTTATTAACCAACTTGATCTCTGTCCAGGAGTTCCAACTAGTTTATGGTGTTTGTAGGTAGTGTTATTTTTCTACCAAGTGGCACCCGACGGGGTGGGCTTGGGACAGACTAGGCACACATGGCCTGGTGTACCGAGTGGCACCCAGATGGTGGGCTCAGGAACCCTGCACACATCGTTTTGGGCCGTGAGCGAAACCCCGGCCGGATCTCCTTGCGGATGGAACCCGAATAGGCGATAAACCTGGACTAGAGTCTTGTGTGGTTAGTCAGGTTGTGGCCGACACCCTCGCCAGGCTTCCGCTTGACGGTTGCCGAGTTACATGATGTGTACATGGCGGTAAGTGGTGAGAGCGTGTGTGAAGAAGTACACCCCTGCAGGGTTAACATGATCTATTCGAATAGCCGGGTCCGGGGTTATGGACTTCTTGGATGCTTACATGGTACATAGACAACTTGAAGTGGATACTCTAAAATGCTCAAGACAAGTGTGAGTGCTATGGATGGCCTTCTCGTAGGGAGATGGGGATGAATCCATAGTAGTGTATTGTGTGGTGATTAGTGGACTCGTGTGCGCCATCTCACCTCAAAGAAGTTTCTCGTAGTCATAGAACAGGATAGCCACTGAGTCAAAGCTGGCTTGCTGCAACTGAACCCCACATTACCCTCTTGATACAAATGCATGTATGATAGGATCTGATGTAAGTCTTGCTGAGTACCTTTGTACTCATGTTGCTTTATTTATGTTTTTTTGCAGCGGAGACTTCGGTCTTACTAGTGTTCTTGTGGACTTCGACAAGTAGCTTGTACCGCAGCTACGATCTTGATCGGATGTTGTAGATAGTCAGGCTCTTCAACCTTTTTCATTTGTAGATGTCTGTACTCAGACATGTAATACTTCCGCTTGTTGCTTGTATGCTTTGAATGTTGGGCCATGTGACCCCTGTTTGAAATAAATGCTATGTTGGCCCTTTGAGCCTTATCTATATGAGTTGTTGAGTTATGTTGTGATGCCATGTTATACAGCACATACTTGCATGTTATGCGTACGTGTAATGTGTATTGCTATGTGTGGGATCTGACTATCTAGTTGTTTATCCTTAGTAGCCTCTCTTACCGGGAAATGTCTCCTAGTGCTTCCACTAAGTCCTGGTAGCTTGCTACTGCTCCAGAACACTTAGGCTGGCTGGCATGTGTCCTTCTTTGTTCCTGTGTCTGTCTCTTCGGGGAAATGTCACGTGGGGTCTACCGGAGTCCTGTTAGCCTGCTACAGCCCGGTTTACTGGAGTCCTGCTAGCCCAGTTGCTACAGCCCGGATTCACTCGCTGATGACCGACACGTTCGATGCTGGGTCATGTATGCCTGTCCCTGTAAGTTAGTGCCACTTTAGGTTCATGACTAGCCATGTCAGCCCGGGTTCTTTGTCATATGGATGCTAGCGACACTATCATATACGTGTGCCAAAAGGCGCAAACGGTCCCGGGCATGGTAAGGCGACACCCGTGGGAATACCATGCGTGAGGTCGCAAAGTGATATGAGGTGTTACATGCTAGATCGGTGTGGCATAGAATTGGGGTCCTGATAGCTTTGGTATCAGAGCCTGACTGCCTGTACGATTACCAAGCCAAACTGGTCGAAGTTGAGTCTAGAAATTCTTTAGTTATGTAAGGGAATTGATTGTGGGAACGAACGTAAGGCTCTTTTTACTCCTTATACCTCATGGCCTTCTGATCTGAGTCATCCTACCTTTCCTACGGGGTTAAGGAACTAGGATTTCTCTTCCATCTATCAGGATCACGTGTTACTACTCCGTAGTTCCATAGGCTTGGTTGATTAGAGTCATATCCCAGTTTCGAGTACTTCCGGTGTAGCCTATTTAGTATGATCTCAGAACCTTGAGCGGTGATGTTGAGTTGGTGTACTACCCCATTTTAGCAGGATGTCTCATTCTGAGCATTTTAATGTCGTTATGCTGCCAGAATTTCCCTAGGAGTTCGAGGGATACTGATTTCCTCATCCTTCATTCTATAGCCTATAGTTGATGCTGATTCCGTCCTTGGTTTCGTTTCTCAGGATGTCATCAGTTAAGCAAAGTTCTGTTGCTCGTAGCCAGAACCACGGAGATGGTAGGGATGAGGATCCTCCTGACCCGCCTTCGTTGACAGAGTTCATGTTAGAGATGGAGAGAAACAAGCGTGAGTCTAACCGCCTATTGGCACATATCGAGGAGAACACCGCACATCAGTTCAAAGGGTTTGTAACCATTCATGACTTCATTCGCTTGCACCCACCCACCTTTCATCATTCTATTGAGCCACTCGATGCAGATGACTGGCTCCGTAGCATCACTCATAAGCTGCGTACTCATCCTGTCCGGCATCAAGCCGCGTCTCGTTGAGCCACTTGTCCGCTCACCTGGCAGTTGGCTCGACGAGTTGCCCGCGGTTCTCTGGAGTCTGTGCACGACACCAAACCGGTCAACCGGGTTCACCCTGTTCTTCCTCGTCTACGGATCCGAAGCCATCATCCCGACCGACGTCGAATTCGACTCGCCGTGCGTCACGATGTACACCGAAGAAGAAGCAAGAGAAGCACGCGAAGACGGTGTCGACCTACTCAAAGAGGCGCGCCTTCTGGCACTTAGCCGCTTGGCTATCTACCCGCAAGTACCGAGGCACTACCACAGCAAGAAGATCAAGCCTCTCGCATTCCGCGAAGGCGACCTCGTCCTCCTACTCGTCCAAGAGCAGGGAGGCCAGCACAAGCTGTCCTCTCCATGGGAAGGCCCGTTCATCATGAGCAGGGCTTTGCACGACCACAACGCCTACTACCTCATCGACGCAAGCAAATCGAAGAAGCGCAAGAGGGACACCGCCGGCGAAGAAATGACCTGGCCATGGAACGGGAACTCCTCCGTCCGTTTTATAGTTAGCCGAACGAATGTATGTATCAATGCCTTTTGTAAGCATATGAAACTATGGGGTCCCTGAATGAGACTCGGGGGCTGCCTTTTGCCGACAAATTTATTGTGTCCATATTTCACACCACTTTACTACCGAACCCGGCCGCTGGCTCGACAAGCTCGACCCGGGGGCTCGGGGGCTAGCCGGCTTGATCATCACCCCGCCGCTTCACTTAGTGATTCCTGATAAGTTAGGATGCCACGGCCCCCCAGTTCGCCCTAAAACCGCAGCTCCAGCTCTGGCTGACGGCGGCAAGCACAACAGGCTAAAGCTCCCCTACGATTCATACACTAAGTTAAAGCCGCCGGGTCGACCAACCCGGCCCGACGCTCGTCAACTAAGTTAGCCGCACGACCGGCTGCTCACCAACCGGCCAAGCCGGATTGCCGCCAGCCGGCCAAGTGGGTGTTTTGCTCGCGCTCAACGTTTTTCAGGACCCAACTCCGGCGGCCGCCTCTCGAAGAGCCAAACCCCTTGTCACGGACCGGAGCCTCGGCCGTCTGACTCGCGGGGGGAAGCTTTAGGGAGGAACAACGCATGAAATAAATTCAAAAAAAGCATAAGGCAAAAAGCAAATAAACACTCACAACATTTACACATAAATGTTTCAAGCAAAGGCCCACGGCCAAAGTTCATTACACCCTAAAAACCCCAGTGGGTGGGTGGACCTGCTACTTAACAGAATTCTCTACAAAAGATTCTCAGGCATTCCCAGCGCCACGTCGCGGCGTCGACGGCTCCCCCCGGCCGGCCTCCGGGTCCAGCGAAGCACCAGTGTCCTCTTCGACTTCCGCGTCACCGTAGACGCTCGTCTCCTCCAAGCTTCCCTCCGGGTCGTGAAGAAGCAAGCCGTAGTCGTCGCCAGCAATGACCGCGCCGTCTTCCGTCCGTTCCGGATGGAACTCGTCGTGGAAGGCGAACTCGGTGATGTAGCTGGCCCGGGAGGCGATCCGGCCAGCCTGCTCCTGCAGCAACTGCTCCGAGCCAGCGCGCTGACCCATCAGCGCGTCCAGCTGAAGATCTGGATGCCAAGACAGCGTGATCCGGAGTGCCATCTTAGCACCGGCCCGGGCGGCGGAAACGCGCCAGTCGCAAAGACGATCTGGGCCCATCTCCAACCAGCGCGCTAGACGCGAGAAGCTGCACGGGTGGACGGAACCCGGCCACAAGGCCGCCGTCATTGCGGTACTGGCTCGGGACAGCCGCTCCATCTGCGTCCCCAAGGCCCGCAGCCGGGCCTCAGCAGCGGCAACGATCTCCGGGAAAGTCCAGGCTGTCAGCAGATCCGTCCCGGACCCAACAACGCCGGTTGGGTCGCGCTGATAGCGGACGGCTTCCTCCGCTAGCCGCTGTGTCTCCAGAAAGGCCCCTGCAGCCAAAGACGAAGCAAGTCAGAAGAGCAACAATGAAGAAAGGGCCGGGTCCCGACCCGGCAAGCAACGAAGAAGCAGCACTTACTGGAGAAAGACTCTTCCAGGTGCTACGCCTCGAGCAACGTACCACGTCGCTCCCGCTCCAGGACACGGTCCCGCTCCCCGAGCGCCCTCTCCAGATCGACCACCTTAGCAAGGGCTGCCTTCAGCTCGGCGTCCCTGTCTTCAGTCATCTTCTCGGCCGCCTCACGGCGGCGAGCCTCGGCCTGGCGGGCGTCCTCCACCGTGGTGGCCTGCTCCCACAAACGCTCCACCTCGGCCTGGAGCCGGCCCTTGTCGTCGGCCAGCTGGCCGTGCTGCTAGTCCGCCTCGACCAGGGCCTGCTGCGCCTCCACCGCCTTGGCGGCCTCTGCCTTAAGGAGCTCCACCTCGGCCTCGAGGCGGCTCTTGTGACCCGCCAGCTGCTCATGCAGCTGCTTGGCCTCGTCAAGAGACTGCCGGGCCGCGGCCGCCTCTGCCCTCGCCTCCGCCGCCTCGACGCCGAGACGGCCGGAATCAGCAACGAGCCGATCATAGTGATGACCAGCCCGGAACAGCCGGGTCCGCCAAGACAGCACCTCGGCTGCAAAGAAGAAGAACTCAGCAGGAAGAAAAAATAAGACAAAACCTAAGATTTGGACCAACTATTACACAGTTGGCCCGAATCTCAGGGGCTACACCCAGTGGGTGCGCTAGCGCGCCCCCACTAGAAGAGAAGAACTCATCAAAGTACCTGCGGCGGCGCGATGCTCCTCCTCCTTGGCAGCAAGCTGCTCCTTGAGCTCCCGATGCTTGCCCAGGAGTCGGTTGTAGGCGGCAACCCAGAAGGCGTCAAGGTGCTGAAAAGAAGGCCAAAGTCAACACAAGGCCAAAAATTTGGCCCAACAGTTACACAGTTGTCCCGAATCTCGGGGGCTACACCCAGTGGGTGCGCTGGCGCGCCCCCACAGAGATAAAATCACAAGAAAACAACAAGAAGAAGGACTTACCAGGACGGCGTGCTTCGGGTCGCGCGTCCGCTCCGTCTCGTCCTGGGTGAAGGCCTCAAGGCGCTCCGTCTGGCCTCGCAGACGGCGGCTGACGGCATCCAGCGCCACCTCCTCCTGGGTCTGGTGCCCGAAGACGGCCGCGCCCCCGCCCTGCGCGGGCTGCGGCACGGCAGATCGGCGCCCGCCCTACCGGGGCACCAAGGCGTGCCCCCGCTGGCCGCTTGCGACACGGCCATCAACTCCTCCGACGCCCCTTCCGGGGCCGACGGCGATCCGGATACCGGGGCGCCTTGCGTCACCACCTCAGGCACCACCGTCTGTGGTGCCTCCTCCATAGCCGACGGCGCCTCCGGCGCTGCCGCCTGCGGCGCCCCCTCCAGGACGCTGCCTCCACCACCATCAGCCCCCGTGCGCTCGACAATGTCGGCTCGCGGCGGGGTATCGCCCCCCACCTCCACGACCTCCAGGTCGAGGAGCACCACCTCGGGCTGGCCCCAGGGCCGCGCTCCCTCACCGACGACGGTTCAAAAACTGTCGCCTCCATCACCATGCCCTCCGGCATCTCGCGGCAGGCCGGCTCCTCGCCGCCTTGCGCCCATGCCGCCGCGGCACCGGTCCAAGCCCGGACCGACGCCGCCTCCAGCTCCGCCTCGACCCGGTTCTTGTCACGCCAGGCCAAGGCCTCGGCGTCGTCCGGGTCCAGGCCAAGGTCCGAGTCGCCTCGTCCCTCCTCCCCGGCCAGACCGGCGAGGTCGGACCGGCTCCTGCGGAACGCGGTCCCCTCGGTGGCCGCGGCCTCCGCCGCCGCCCTCGCCAGCGCGATCGGCGACCGGAAGAAGAAGGCAAAATAAGCAAAAGAGACAAGAAATCCAGGCGCAAGCGGCGAACAGAACTTACCCCCTCAAGACCGGGACCGGGGTCGGCTTCGCCCGTTTCTTCTTGGCCGGCCTTCTAGGCTCGGCCGGGTCCGCTACGCGCTTCGATCCGCAGGGTCGCGGCGCGACGCTGTCCTTGCCATGCGGGCGGCTTGGCGCCGCCCCATGCGAGGACCCGGCTCCGCCCACGTCGCCGCCTCCCCCGCCCAGCGCCGCTATACCAAGCAACCGGTGTCAGCGTCGCCTTCACCACGACACGAGCAACAATTCAAGACAAAATGAAGAAGAGAAAGACTCGAAGCTTACCGACTCAGCGCAGAGCACCAGCGTTGGACTCGGCCACCTCCTCGCCGCCTTGGGCCGTGGGCTCCTCTGGTGCCACCGGCGCCACCTGCAGTGGAGCCTGAGCATAAGGATGCCGGCTCACATTCAGAAGAACCTCCCATGACGCATCAGGACGAACAAGAAGATGCGCGGCGGCGAAGTAAGGAGACTAAATGCTCACCTGTGGCGCCGGGTTCGCCTGGCTACACGGCGCCTTGCCAAATCGCCAATCCTCTCCAAGATTGGCCATGGAGATGACATTGACGACGCGTGCGGCCTGCTCCGCGGACAGCCACGTCGACCCCATCCGGTTGGGGTCCTGCAGGCCGATCATCTCGCCGATGAGGCAGGAGCGCCTCTGAAGCGGGAGGACCCGGCGGGTGATGAACGCGGCGAGGAGGTCCGTGCTGGTGAGCTCCTCCTGCTTCCTCATCACCATCACCGCCGCAGAGGTTGACGATCTCCTGCGACGGGCACTGGAGCGAGTAGCCCCAGGTCGTCTTCGCCCGCGGCGGCGCGATGACGAAGGGGGGGAGATTGATATGATCCGCGCCATGGTTGCGGACGTAGAAGAAAGAATTCTGTCACTTCTTGGCAGAATCCTCGAGCGGAATCTTGGGGAAATCTGCCCCCGACCACTTGGAGATGACGGTGGTGCCACAGTCGGCGAACTCCCCGGCCGACGGGTCCTGCTGCTTCAAGGAGAAGAAGCGCGCCCAGAGGT
This sequence comes from Triticum aestivum, assembly GCF_018294505.1. Lineage (NCBI taxonomy): Eukaryota > Viridiplantae > Streptophyta > Magnoliopsida > Poales > Poaceae > Triticum > Triticum aestivum. Next base: position 467,179,660 of record NC_057813.1, read on the forward strand.
CAATCATCGGCTTGACCCCCAGGTACCCCTCGCACAGGGTCACGAAGCCGAAGAGTTGGACGATGGCGCCGGTGCCGAGATGGTGCGGTTGAAGCTCGAAGAACTCCAGAAAGGCGCGAAAGAAGGTGCTTGCCGGCAGCCCGAGCCCACGCTCGAAGTGGGTAAGGAAGACGATGCACTCCTGCCCCTCGGGTCGGGGCCTTTGCTCGCCGCGCGACAGGCAGACGCCAATGTCCGTCTCCTGCGGCAAGCGCTGCGAAGTTCGAAGCTGCGTGATGTCGTCATTGGTGACGTTGGAGCCCATCCAAGAGCCCGACGGCAGCGCCATGGATGGAAGCGGAAGGAAGAAGGACGACTGAGAAGAGCTCTGCTCGGGGCTGCGGGCGCAGCTGTGCGTCAGTGGCAAGGAGCAGGGTGAGAGCAGGGGGACAGGAGGGCGCGAGCGAGAATGATGCCCGCCGCCCCCTTGCCCCCCCTCAATTTATAAGCCCCAATTCAAACGTGGGGAAGTGGGATCGTCTACACGCACCCGTTCCACTACCCCGCAATAAGTGCGCACGTACACATGCACTAACTGCACGGGGAAGTGCAACCGGCCCCCAGACGCCGCAATAAATCCGCACGCGTGGCCAAGGGCGCGCGGCGGCGGGCCCCCGGCCCGTCGCCCAGTCCCGTCATGCGCGTGGCCTATCATGCCCCTCTGGCTTCCGGGCACCACGTGGCGCTAGCACGAAGCCCGAGGGATCGCCTCAAGATTCAGCGAACTCCTCGGTTCCCGCCACGGCCGAGATGTCGCGATCCGGTTTCCATCAAAACCGGCACACAGTTGGTGTTGCCGGACCCGGTGTTCGCAGATTTTGCCTTGCTCAAGGGGGAAGCTATGAAGGCCCACTCATCCGAAGACGGCGGACCTTCACAGCATCGGGGAATACTGTCGAGGGGATGAACCCCGGGCAGGCAACGGAACCCGGATCTGTTTCAAAAACAGCAGGGCCCGCATCGCCCCGCAAACCGGCATGCGCCAGGCCGGGTCGCTCGACCCGGCAAGGCGCACAACCCGGCCAAGACCCTCGACTCGGAAAGGTACGTCGACCCGGCCGCAGCGGCTGGCGCAAGGCAACTCAACCCAGCGCAACCTTTTCTTCCCCAGTAAGCCAACCCACCCGTGGCGTCCACGGCAACCCAGCCACGGGTCAGCTTCTGTCCCATCCAGGCCGTACGATGGGACGAGACCTCAATTACTGATGACCAAGACTACAGTGCCCCCGCCCATGCACGTGGTCAGCCAGAGCGTGGCAACAGTGCCCCTTACCTACCCGCTGACCAGGGCTGGCACGGCAACAGGGTTCCCGCCCTTACCGCTGACGACAGCAAGCGGAGGCCTGACGGAGAGCACTGTGCGTGACTCGACCCGGCCACGCCATGACGATCGACAAGACAGCGCACAGTCCCCCTAGGCACATCGGGCCCGCACCTACGGGAACCCAGCGAACCACAAGCCCCCAAGCGGGAACCATCCCGGCACCCCGGACGCCGACAATACGGACCCACCGACTCGGCATATTACCATTGTAACCCTGGGTGGTTGATCTATAAAACCCCCCAGGAGTCCGCGCCTACAGGCAAGCAAGACACGAGATATTAAACAGAGACATGCGACACACACGGCATGCAGAGGCACACAGGATAGAGCAAGCAAGATAGGACTAGCCACCACATAGCAACACAAAGGAGAAGGAGCAGCCGGAGCCTTGGCCAGCCTCCTTCCTCCTCCAAACAGCTCCAGGAGCAACATTGTACTACTATCAACCATCCAACTAAACTCGGCAGGACTAGGGGTGTTATCTCTCCGGAGAGCCCCGAACCTGGGTATGTCCGGCGTCCCGCGCCCACGCATATCAACCTCGCCTCCGAAGCCCACTAGCGCCCTCGAGCCTCCTCCTCTCTTTAGCCATCCCTTGGCATCTGCCATGCGCCCACCACGACAGTGCCATTATCACTTCTTATTGCCAAGATTTCTTTCTCAAACTTGCGTTGTCCTTGCTTGACAAAATCAATGAAGGTGATCTTCGTCTCGTCCTTGGACTTGAGGAATAAAACCCATGCATATCTTGAGTAATCATCAACAATGACAAGCCCATACTTTTTCCCACCAAGACTATCCCATGAAGGAGGCCCAAAAGGATCCACATGAAGGAGCTCCAGAGGCCTTGAAGTAGACACAATATTCTTGGGTGGGTGCTTTGATGATGTTGCTTCCCGGCTATGCATGCACTACACACACGATCTTTCTCAAAAGAGACATTGGTTAGTCCAAGGATGTGATTACCCTTTAAGAGATCTTGAAGATTTCTCATGCCGACTTGGGCTAGCCGGTGATGCCATAGCCACCCCTTGTCGGCCTTGGCCATTAGACAAGTTGCATGGAATGTGCTCTCTTTCGAGAAATCAACCGTGTAAAGGTTGCCATCCAACTCTCGAACAAAGGCCACTTCGAGAGTATCTCTCTTAAAGACTTTCACATTCGTTAGTCCAAAGAGTGTATCATAACCAACAGAAGCCAATTGGCGAACAGAAAGCAAATGGTATTTAAGGGATTGGACAAGCATGACATTTGCAAGAGACATGTCATTTGTGATAGCCACCTTGCCCAACCCGAGTACTTGTCCTCTTGATCCTCCACCAAACATAATGCTCATAAATGGTTGAATAGCTTCCATGAAATCGTAGAGCAACTTGCTATCTCCGGTCATATGATTTGTACATCCACTGTCAATCACCCATTTTCCTCCACCGGAGAAAGCAACCTACACACATTATGACTTGGTTAGAGGCACCCATTTTGCAGTGGGACCTCTCAAGTTAGTCACACGGGTCTTAGGGACCCAAATAGCATAAAACCGGAATGCATATTGAGGACCAACAAACTTTGCATAAACCTCTCCATCATTAGCCTTATGAAGTACATAGGATGGAGGCATGAACTCTTTTGGCTTGTTGACAGTGGGCATTCCCCTTGTGGCCTTCCCACTAACAACCTTACCTTTCTCCTTGTGCCCTTGTCGTACAAAAGTTTCTTTTAGAGGGGTGGTGCACTTTTGATAGGATGTATTCTTCTTGCTTGTGCTAGGGTCAAACCGGAGTCCCTCTTTGTCAAACACCTCATTGTGTTGGCTCAATACCTCATTAAGGTTCTTTTGCCATTGAGCACACGTCATGAGCCCTTTCTCGATTTGAGCCTTGAGAAAGCGATTGTCCTCAAGAATAGATGCTAGATCACTACTAGAGTTAGTAGTACAAGCATCAACATTGATAATAGGAGAAGAGTAAGCCTTGGCTAGAGTTTCAAGATATGTAAGCTTAAGTGTCTCAAAACTCTTTTTAAGAAGGGTGAGCTCTTCTTCCTTAGTCTTGAGGGACACAGAATAGGAGCTCACAATCCTTAGAGAGAGAAGCATTCGACTTCACAAACTTACTTTTATCATTCATCAACTCTTCGCAAGAGTCAATAGCCTTTTTCAAGGAGGCAAGATCTTCAGTATGGACATCAATGTTCGCACCAATTTTTAAGCATAGTACATCATTTCGTGCTTCCTCATATTGGACTTTCCGCTCAAGGATTTCATATTTTTCCTTTTCCTCAGTGACGAGGGTTTCGAGTTCCTTAATGGAGATGGTGTGCTTACTCACCATCTCCATAAGCATACGAAACATAGTGAGCTTCTTTCTTTTAAGGGAGCACGTGAACTTATTTAGTTTAGAAAGCATAGGATCATCTATATCATCATCCTCATAACTATCCTCCGCATCAATATACTCATCACTAGGAGTAGGAGAAGTGAAAAGAGGAGGGTTTGATCGTGGGGTTACCTTGACCTTGTTAGGAGAGTGCTGGTCCTCTGCATCTTCTACCACGGCCTTTGCCATGAGGCACTTGTGAGTGTTGCCCTTGTAGTCCTTCATGTAGTTGTAGGTGACAACATCATGATACGTCTCCAATGTATCTATAATTTTTGATTGTTCCATGCTATTATATTACCCGTTTTGGATGTTTATGGGCTTTACTTTACACTTTTTTTATCATTTTTGGGACTAACCTACTAACCGGAGGCCCAGCCCGAATTGCTATTTTTTTGCCTATTTCAGTGTTTCAAAGAAAAGGAATATCAAACGGAGTCCAAATGGAATGAAACCTTTGGGAGCGATCTTTTTGGAAAAAAATATGATCCATGGGACTTGGAGTGGACGTCAAGCAACAGAGGAGGCGGACACGAGGGTGCCCGGCGCGCCCCCACCCTCATGGGCCCCTCGAGCGTCCATCGACCTACTTCTTCCTCCTATATATACCCACATACCCTGAAACCATCGAGGAGCACCATGAAAACCTAATTCCACCGCCGCAACCTTTTGTATCCGTGAGATCCCATCTTGGAGCCTTCGCCGGCACTCCGACGGAGTGGGAATCAACCATGGAGGGCCTCTACATTATCTCCAAGGCCTCTCTGATGAGTTGTGAATAGTTTACCACAGACCTTCGGGTCCATAGTTATTAGCTAGATGGCTTCTTCTCTCTCTTTGAATCTCAATACAAAGTTCTCCTTGATCTTCTTGCAGATCTATTTGATGTAACTCTTTTTGCAGTGTGTTTATCGAGATCCGATGAATTGTTTGTTTATGATCAAGTTTATCTATGAGAAATATTTGAATCTCCTGTGAATTCTTTTATGTGTGATTAAGTTGTCTTTGCAAGTATCTTTGAATTATCAGTTTGGTTTGGCCTACTAGATTGATCTTTCTTGAAATGGGAGAAGTGCTTAGCTTTGAGTTCAATCCTATGGTGTGAATTTGCCAATACATTCAATGTACCGACCTACATGGTTGCAACGTCTCATGTTGAAGGATTCTTACAATGAGTAAGTGATACGTTAGGGTTACATGGTCTACACTCAGCTTTGCCGTTCGTGTTGTTGGGAACTCCACAACTTTGTTGTTACTTCCGCTTTATGGATTGAGGTAATAGTATTTACGTTATACATGTGATTTACCTCTGTTATAAATCCTTGAGTACTGTGTGTGTCAGCATACCGATCCAGGGATGACACTTAAGCACAGAGACTTGACCGTCTGAGGTCGGGTCGCTACAACCTCCGAGTTCTGCACACGTTCAGCTCGATGACGCCCCTCGAACTCTTGATCCAGCAAAGTATCGAAGGAGAGTTTCATCAGCACGACGACATGGTGACAGTGATGGTGATGTGATCCGCACAGGGCTTCGCCTAAGCACTACGACGATATGACCGGAGGAGTAAGTGTGGAGGGGGGCACCGCACACAGCTAAGAACAATTGATGTGCTATGGGGTGCCCCCTGCACGCGCCACCCCCTGCGGGCTCTCCTCTCTCTCCCCTATGGCCCATGTAGGCCTATTACTTCCCCGGGGGGTTCCGGTAACCCCTCGGTACATCGATAAATATCCGAAACGTCCCGAAACCCTTCTGGTGTCCGAATACCATCGTCCAATATATCAATCTTTACCTCTCGACTATTTTGAGACTCCTCATCGTGTCCGTGATCTCATCCGGGACTCCGAACAATCTTCGGTCACCAAAACACATAACTCATAATGCATCAACCTCAGGACATGGCATTTTCTCAATTGCATCAACCTTAGCTTTGTCCACCTCAATACCTCTTTCACAAATTGTATGGCCCAAACCAATACCTCCATTAACCATAAAGTGGCACTTCTCCCAATTCAAGACAAGATTTGTTTGCTCGCATCTCTGCAAAACTCGATCAAGATTGCTTAAACAATCATCAAAAGATTTCCCATAAACAAAAAAGTCATCCATGAAAACCTCAACAATATTTTCACAAAAGTCAGAGAATATAGCAGTCTTACATCTTTGAAAGGTAGCAAGTGCATTGCATAAACCAAAAGGCATACGTCCATAAGCATAAGTTCCAAAAGGGCAAGTAAAAGTGGTTTTTTCTTGATCAGGTTGAGAAACGGGTATTTGCGAAAAACCAGAATATCCATCAAGGAAGCAAAAATGTGTGTGCTTAGATAATCTTTCTAGCATTTGATCAATAAAAGGCAGAGGGTAATGTCGTGGTTCTAAGTCTGACAGTAGAATGGGGGGCAGGTATGGAGAGGCAAGATCCTAGCTATGGAGTAGTTGTACACACGAGTGTTTAACGAGTTCAGGCCCTTCTCTGAGGAAGTAAAAGCCCTACGTCTCGGAGCCCGGAGGCGGTCGACTGGTTTATGTGTATATGAGTTACAGGGGTGCGAACCCTTCTACCAGTGGAGGGGGGTGGCTTATATAGAGGACGCCAGGACCCCAGCCTACCCACGTAGCAGAGGGTTAAAGTACATTAAGGCCGGGCGTTACTGGTAACGCCCTACATAAAGTGTCATCATGACCATTAAGACTACTTAATTACAGACTGTTTGGATACAGAGTAGATCCTGAACTCCTGATGGTCGAGTGAGTCTTCATGGTCGAGTGTCTTTAGGTTCGTTGAGTGTCTTCTAGCCGGTCCAGTGGAGTCTCTCTTGGTCGAGTGGAACCTCTCTTGGTCGACTGGAAGGTAGCTTCGTCTAAGGATGTCCTTGGGTATGGTATCCTAGATAGGTCCATGACCCTACCCTAGGTACATAACATCATCATTAGCCCCCGAATGGATCGAGGTTCGAGTGAGGAAGGAGTTGATGATTTTCTCCGACTTATTTCCTGTGCTTTGATTATGTCGTATCTTGGATCGGCGATTTTTCTTTTGGCGTTGGCATCAACTTTTACTTCAGTCGCCTTGATCCATTCTTGCCTTCTGTCGAGTGAACTTTTTGAACTTTGGTGAACTTCCGAGCGACGGATCATAGGAAAGATATCGTCTGACAGATTGATCTGCTGTTAGCGGATTTTGCGGGATCCAAAATTTGGGAAGCGCGCGAAGCGGGGAGGACCGCGGCAATCGGATGGGATAAGGCGTGGACGCCTTGATTTCCGCACTGCCTTTTTCGCCACGTATCGTGCGTGCGCGACTGTTTCGGGATGTGACAGGATCCACTCTTAACCTGCCCGGACCCACTCGTCAGCCACTCGGAAGCGCCCTTATATAAAGTGTCGGGGAAGGGTTTTTTGAATAGTGCTTTCCCATTCTTCTCTCTTCCCTCTTTGCCTCCGCCCACTGTGCCTGCTCTCGCCTCCGCCTATCCACTCCTCGTGCGCTTCGCCGGTGACAATTGTGAAGGAGAAGACGGCGGCCCTAGAGCGCACGAAGAAGGCGACGGCGACGGGGCAAGCGAAGGGGAGACTGTCCAGTCGGGGCGGATCTTCGTCAAGGTCCTGCCTGCCGAAGGGTTGGGTCCAAGGGGATTGGATCCGCTCGACCATCACTGAGAAAGATCTCAATGACCTGGCCAATGAGGGACTGATCCCCCACGGGTCAGCGAGGCTTCCGGGGACCGAGTGTCAACCGCAGCCGCAGGAGGGTGAGTGTGTTCTCTTAACCACTCACGTAGACCGTGGCTTTTCTCTGCCGCCGAGTGTTTTCTTCCGGGGGTTTCTGAATTTCTTTGGGGCGCAACTCCACCATTTCACTCCCAACTCCATCGCCTATCTTGCTGCCTTTGTGTCCATGTGCGAGAACTTCCTGGGTTGTCGACCACACTGGGGTCTCTTCAAGCACATATTCACCTGTCGCTCACAGACAGTGAAAAAGGCGAGTCCGAACAATGAGAGGACTAAGGTTATCCAGATGTGCGGTGGTCTTGGGATCCAGATGAGGAATAAGAGTATTTTCCCAGCCATGACCCTTCCCGAGTCGGTCAGAGGGTGGCAGTCGACTTGGTTCTACTGCCAAGACGAGTCAACGCCGGGGCAGTCGACTGGTCTTCCTCCGTTTTCCATGGACCGAGTGGACAAACCCTCTTCTCTGAAAGTGCTTCTTGAGGAGAAAGTTCAGGTAAAATGCTGATGGAGCGCGTAGTCCAACTCGTTAGAGAAGGAGTGACGGGTATGGATCTTCTGGAGGTCTTCCTTAGGCGGCACATCCAACCACTTTAGTACCGAGGCCATCCGATGTGGCTGTATTGTGGGACCGAGGACACCACTCGGGTCCATCCAGAGGCGGTCGACGACGCCACACTGGAGAGGTGGGTGACCATGATCACGGGTAATAAGGACAACCCTCGAGGGGCCAGGAGGATCCCACCACTCAACTGTACCTACACAACGGACACGGTATGGCCATTTATTTCCAATCGCAATCTTGCTTTATTCATTCTGCTTCGCTGTGAATTGGTCGAGTGATCTTTGTTTTGCTTTGTTGCTTGACAAGCCACCACGGAGTTATACTCGATGCCCAATGGAGCGCAGACGCCAACTGAAGAGGAGGAAGGAAGTGGGGGCGAAAGCCCGGAAGAGTGGGATTCAGATGCTGACGACGATGATGAGGCTGAAGACTCTGATGAGGAGGAAGATGAGGAGGAGGAGGAGGAAGTTGCACCTCCCCGCTCGGAAAGATGCTCGAAGCTTGTCCATCATCCCGCGACTGAGCGTGGTAAGGGGGTCGCGACCGCTACCCAGTCGACCAAGCGCCCTCGGACCACTTCTCCGGCGCCGACTGAGAAGGCTCCGTCAAAACCTGCGAAGGTCTTGCTGAAGATGAAGATGGTGATCCCCACTATCTTAGGGTAATGGTAGTGTTGAGTTTTCCCCGTTTCATGAACTTGCTCTTGGTCGACTCATGGTTCAATCGAATGACTTCCGGAACTACAGTGCTGCTACTTTTGATACTTCGTCCATGGCTGAAGACCACGAGATGGAGGATGCTGCTACCTCAAAACCTGGTATGACTCTTGTGATGCCGTTTTCAGTCGACTGACTTATTGTCTCTAATTTTGATTCTGTCTGCAGCTTCATCTAACATTTTTATTGACCTTCCTGACGACAACGACGAAGAACCACCAAGGCAGAGGAGGAGCAAGAAAACGTCTACTGGCAAGGCGACTTAGGATGTGCCAGCACCCGAGACGTTGGTCGTGGAGGGAGACAATGTCACTCGGCCTACCGTAACCTTTGCGGTGCCGTTGACGAGTGCTCGTCCTTCATCGTCGAGTGCTGCTCAGCCTTCGCTTTTCTCCACCTACTCCATTCCAGAAGACCAAGCTAGTGCTACTAAAGAAGCGATACGCCAAGCGGGGGTCATGATGGAGCAAGTGAAGGCAATACGAGAAGCCAGCCAGGCAGCCTATGACGCCAGTTCGGCTCTTCAGAGTAACGTTCAGGTCAGTCGGTCACTGCCTGTTCTGTTAGGATATGATATCTGAAAACTCTTCTTTCTGAAATTCTTAGAGTTTGTCCTACACCCACTGGGTGTGTCGATTGAAATTCCGGATTAGTGGGGGCACGCTGAGTGCACCCACTGGGTGTAGTCCCCAAGGCTATGGTCGACTACTGGCAGTCGACCATAGGCTTTAAGTTTTTTCCTTACTCGACTAGGTCGAATAGATTCATAGACCGGTGGGGCCACGCTGAGTGCACCCACTGGGTGTAGTCCCCGAGACTGTGGTCGACTGCTGGCAGTCGACTATAGTCTGAAGAACATCTCTCCCCCTTTATTTTTTGTGTTGGTCGACTGGTCGACTCAAACTGATGAAACTAGTGGGGGCACGTTGAGTGCACCCACTGGGTGTAGTCCCCGAGACTGTGGTCGAATGTTTGTATTCGGTCGTAGTCTTAGAAACGCTATGATTTTTCCTTACTCACTCGGAAGTGAATTGTCTTTGACATCTATCGATTGGTTCTTCGTAGAAATCCTGTGACCTTGTGGCTCGTTATACTGAGTTGGAGAACAAACACATTCAGCTCAAGCTCGATCTGGAACTGGCCCAAGAAAACTTAACGAAGGCGAAGGAGGAAGCTAAAGGTATGCTTGGTGAGGCCTTTGACGACTGCCTTTGCCTCTTACTTATTTCCGAATCTAATCTCACTGTAACTTTGCAGACAAAGTGAGGGATGCCCTGAAGAAGCAAGAGCTTGACTTGGCTGAGATGCAAAAAACTGCTTTAGAGAAGACCAGGCTTGCAGATGAGAAGCTGGCTTCAGTGACCAAGCTTGAAGAAGAAAACACCAATCTGAAAGCTGCTCTTGATGCTGCCAACCAGGAGGTCAGTCGACTGAAAAGTGACAAGACCACCCTGAATGACAAGGCCAGTGAGTTGAAGAGAAAGAAGAACGATCTGGAGGCTTATCTGGGTGGACTCGCCAAGAAGTTGTTCCTCATGCTTGAAGGTAATCCTTTGTATCAAACACATATTTTAATTGTAACCTCCGACTATTTGTCTTGACTCGGTGGTTGTGCTTGCAGAGTTTTGTCAGAACTTTGAAGAGGAGACTGTCGACTGGAAGTAAACCTGGACCCCATCAACTCTCCCATGAAAGATGAAGTCGCCATGAATGTGCTCCGGCTTGAATCTCGTGTTGCTGCTGTCATTGATTATCTCGCAAGGCTGAAGGTCGCAACTTCTCGCATTGACACAACACTCTGGCCAAGAGAGACACTCCAGAACGACCTCGAGTCCTTGATGACTCAACTGAACGAGGTCCCAAGTCGAGTGCAGGAGTGGAAGAAGTCTTCGGCCAGGTGCGGTGCGGATGTTGCTCTGTCTCTGGTCCGCGTTCACTGCAAGGATGCGCGAGAGGACAAGCTGGTGGCTCTTAGGGTGGCTAACACCAAGAAGCACGATTTCAGATCTTTCATGGAGACCTTCATTGCTGCTGCCACTCGGATTGCAGATGGAATTGATCTGGACGAGTTTGTTGCACCTTCCAGCCCTCCACAGGAGGGGTAAAAAACTTCTGAGCTTGATACTTTAAATTTGCCTCGGTATGCCGAGTGAGTTTTGTAACCGACAAACCTTAACAGGCCTAGCACCTGAGCACTTTCGGTTCCGTTAGGTGTTATCTGAACTTGGATTCGTCGTTGAATATGTTTGCATTTGGTTTGAGGTGTCTTTTGCAGGTTAAAGCAAAGCGCTTATTGCAATCGACTTGTTCCCCAATACACTTAGGCGAGCACTGGGCTGCAGCTAAGCCCCCGAGTGAGAGGTTTGCTCTCCACTCGGTAGGATTTTAGATACTTAGGCGAGCCCTGGGCTGCAGCTAAGCCCCTGAGTGGGAGGTTTGCTCTCCACTCGGTAGGATTTTCACATACTTAGGCGAGCGCTAGACTGCAGCTAAGCCCCCGAGTGGGAGGTCTGCTCTCCACTCGGTAGGATTTCAGATACTTAGGCGAGCACTGGGCTGCAGCTAAGCCCCCGAGTGGGAGGTCAGCTCTCCACTTGGTAGGATTTCAGATACTTAGGCGAGCACTGGGCTGCAGCTAAGTGTCACACCCCTAGCTTCTGGCAATGCACTAGTACCAGTCTTTGGTGATGCATCATGTTTACTTTTACAGAAAGTTGAAATGGGGATTGACTAAGCCCTAGCACCAAATGAATTCAACTAGGGTCAAAATAAAACCTTTTTCATTGAACTCAAAATGTCCTCTAAAAATGTTCAACATTTCTGGTTTGAGGTGGAAGCATCTACCAAAAATGGTTTATATTTTTGCAGGACATATTTGGTCACTGAATTAAATCATATAGTATTTTCATTTGGGCATTTAAATGCTATTAAACATTTCAAATGCTCAAATAATCATAAACTAAAATGTTTACTGTTGGATATATTCTAAACAGTAGCCATGATTAGTTTCATGATTTTTGAAAGTGTCTGAGTATTTTTAACAAAGCCCTAAATTTACAGAATAATAGAAAACTGAGATAATTAGAAAAAGAGAGAGAGAGAAAGACCCGTACCTCGGCCACTTACCTGTAGCCGGCCCAGCTTCTGCGCGGCCCGTTACTGTGCAGCCCGGCTGCCAGTCATCTTCCTCCCCCTCGCCCCGAAGCAGCTGCGTGCTGGACGCACGCGCGCCGACGCCGGCCACCTCCTGCTTCGCCGTGGCAGCCTCCCCGACTTCCTCGCGACGCCACGGAGACGTCCCCGACCCCCTCTCACTTCTCCCTCGCTCTCTGGACCTCCCTCCCCCTCGCTCCTCTGTTTCCCCTCCCGCGACCGAGCGGAGCTCGCCGTCATCGTCGCCGTACCCATGGCCACCGGCCACCCCTAGCCTCGCCGATGCACCCAGGAGCTCCGCCTCGACCCCCTCTTCCTCCCCACCGATCCACAGCCCTCCGGAAGCCCTGCATCGTTGCCATCGCCGTCGTCTTCTACCTCGGACCCGCCGGCCATCTTCGTCAAATTCGCCGGCTCCGGACCGTCCCCGACCTCGCCGAGCATCCCCTCGTCATCGCCGTGAGTCACTGACCCTCTCCCCTAACTCAGCATGCTTCCCTCCGTGCCGTAGCGCCGTTCCCCACGAGCACCGAAGCCACCGTCCGCCATTGCTGCTGCACGCATAGCCTCCGTGCTCCCCTGGCCTCACTGAGCTGCTCTTAGCGCTCCCCATGACTAGCAGGTGCTGCCCAGCCTCTCCATTTGCTCACTGATGCACCGTAGCGACGCGCCCGAGCACCACCGAACACCATCGCCGCCAAAGCTCATCGCCGGCATGAGTTCCGGCGACCCCACGACCTCCCACTCGGTCCTCTGGATGCGCGGGAGCAAGGGCCATCCCCTGGTGCCCTCAGTGCGCCAAACTGACGCCCTAGCTCGAATCCGAGCCGCGCCGCCGTGCGGAATGGTCACCGCCGGCGATACTCCGGCGACTGCCGACGTGGCACGCTTAATTAGCACTAATGACGCCCTAATCAACCCCCTAGGCCACTGACTGTGGGCCCCACCCCTGGTCAAACCTCAGTTAGCGCTGGGTTTGACCGGGATTAGCTCCTGTGTCACTGACGTGTGGCCCCCACACGTCAGGTTTGACCTGGGGCGCCCAGTTGACCCTGCTGACGTCAATGTGACGTGGGGCTGACGCAATAAGTATTTTCTGGATTTAATTTAATTCTGAAATTCCAAAAAATGCCTAAAACTTCAATAAATCATAGAAAATTAACCGTAACTCCAAATTAAATAAATTATATATGAAAAATTATCAGAAAAATTCAAGGAATCCATCTGTACTATTTTCATGCATGTTAGAACAACTTATAGCTGCTGTTTAGCACAAATCAATTAAGGGCATTTAAATAATCACATATGGAGTTTGAATTTGAATCTTGTATTCAAACCAACTTCATTTAATCTGTTGCTAGTTGCATTAGCTCAAAACACATTCATTTTGCCATGTCATGATCATGCATCATATTGTGCATTGCATTGATTGTGTTCTTTTCTGTGTTGCCGGTATTTGTCCCCTCTCGATAGACGCGATACCGATGATGTGATCGTTGACACTGATGAAGACTCAATGTTATCTTCAGAAGTGCCAGGCAAGCAAAACCCCCTTGTTCATTCCGATACAATCCCACTCTCTCGCTCCTGCTCTCTTTTACTGCATTAGGACAACACCGATTCAACTGTTACATGCTGCGGTAGTTGAACCCCTTTGTCCTCTGCATGACCTGTCATTGCCACAGTAAATAGATGAAACCCACTAGCATGAGTAGGAGTTGTTTGAGCCCTGTTGTGCCTACTCATTCATGTTTGTTTGTCATGCCTGCTACTGCTTAGAGTTGAGTCAGGTCTGATTCATCGGGGATGAATCAGAGGTGTGTGAACATGTCCTACTGTGTGTGAACTAAGTGTGTGAACACGATTTGGTAAAGGTAGCGGTGAGAGGCCATGTAGGAGTACATGGTGGGTTGTCTCATTGCAGCCGTCCTCAGGAACTGAGTTCTGTGTTTGTGATCCATGATTCAGCTACTACCATACATTGGGCCCTGAAATATGACCCCGCTCGACTTCTTATTCACCCTTGTCCTCTGTCCAGGAGTTGCAATTAGTTTCTGGTGTTTGTAGTATGCTGGAGGCCGTGGACAACGCTGACCGTAGGGGTGGGCTGTGATGCGGTAGGCACGTGGCCGGGTATACCGGGCGCCCGTTTGGTGTCACGGAACCCTGTTCACATCGTTTGGGGCTGTGAGCGAAACTCCGGCCGGATCTCCTCATGGATGGAACCGGAATAGGCGATAAACCTGGACTAGAGACTTGAGTGTTTAGGTAGGTCGTGGTCTACACCCACGTCGGCTTTCGCTTGAAGTCTGCCGAGCACATGTCGTGTGCAGACGCTAAGTGGTGGAAACATGTATGAAGAAGTACACTCCTGCAGGGTTAACATCATCTATTCGAATAGCCGTGTCCGCGGTAAAGGACTTCTGGGTTGCTTATATCAGTTCATAGACAAGTGAAAGTGGATACTCGAAAATACGCAAGATAAGCGTGAGTGCTATGGATGGCATTCTCGTAGGGAGGCGGGAGCGGATCCATAGTGGCGTATTGATATGGTGAATATGTGGACTCGTGTACGCCACCTCAAAAGAGTTACTCGCAGTCGTAGTTTAGGATAGGCACCGAGTCAAAGCTGGCTTGCTGCAGTTAAACCCCACCACCACATTGTTGATAATGATGCATATGTAGTTAGTTCTGATGTAAGTCTTGCTGGGTACATTTGTACTCACGTTTGCCTATTTTATGTTTTTGCAGAGAGACTTCGGTCTCACTAGTAGTTTCGCGTGGACTTCGACGTTTAGCTTGTTACCTCAGCTACGATCTTGTGCCCTCGACAGGATCTGGTAGATAGTCAGGCTTCTCAGCCTTTTTCATTTATAGATGTCTGTACTCAGACATGATAGCTTCCGCTTGTGCTTTGACTTGTATGCTCTGAATGTTGGGTCGTGAGACCCCTGTTTGTAATATCTCGCTCCTCGGAGCCTATTGAATAAATTACTTGAGTCGTAGAGTCATGTTGTGATGCCATGTTGTAGTTGCACATATCGAGCATATTGTGTGTATGTTATTGAAATGCTTGGTATGTGTGGGATCTGACCATCTAGTTGTTTATCTTTAGTAGCCTCTCTTACGGGGAAATGTCTCCTAGTGTTTCCACCGAGCCATGGTAGCTTGCTACTGCTCCGGAACACTTAGGCTGGCCGGCATGTGTCCTTCTTCGTTCCTGTGTCTGTCCCTTCGGGGAAATTTCACGCGATGAATACCGGAGTCCTTTTAGCCCGCTACAGCCCGGTTCACCGGAGTCCTGCTAGCCCAGTGCTACAGCCTGGATTCACTCGCTGATGACCGACACGTTCGATGCTGGGTCATGGATGCCTGTCCCTGTAAGTCTGTGCCACTTTGGGTTTACGACTAGCCATGTCAGCCCGGGCTCCTTATCATATGGATGCTAGCGACACTGTCATATACGTGTGCCAAAAGGCGCAAACGGTCCTGGGCAAAGGTAAGGCGACACCCGTGGGAATACCGTGCGTGAGGCCGCAAAGTGATATGAGGTGTTACATGCTAGATCGATGTGGCATTGAGTCGGGGTCCTGACAGCGTTGGTATCAGAGCTTGACTGCCTGTAGGTTACCAAGCCAAACTGGTCGAAGTTGAGTCTAGAAATTCTTTAGTTATATAAGGGAATTGATTGTGGGATGGAACGTAAGGCTCTTTTTACTCCTTATACCTCATGCCCTTCTGATCTGAGTCATCTTATCTTTCCTGCGGGGATTAAGAACTAGGCTTTCTCTTCTTTCTATCAGGATCACGTATTACTAGTGCGTAGACTTATAAGATTGTTCGATTTAAGCTTGAGTCCAGTTCCTACTACTTCTATATGTTAACTGATGATCTCGAAACCTTGATATTGTGCTTCTGAGTGGTTATGCCACCATTTTTGTGAATGTCTCAAATCTTTTCTGAGCATTTACAGCCGTTATGCTGTCCGAGTCATCCTAGGTTTCTAAATAGTCTGATGCATTTGCAAAATCCTTTCCCTCTGGTTGCGATGTTCCTTTATGCCAGCTCAATCACACTAATTGTTGAGTTGAGGTATTCTATTGCCTTGACATTATGTTGGAGTTACTATTATGACCTTAGGTGTCTCAGGGGATCATCTAGTAGCCTAGCCATGATTTATGCTCCAGTGTGATGACTCTGGCCGTCATTATCGAAAGCATCCCGTGATGCCATTTAGTTAGTAGGTATTCTATTCCTGGGTTCTGAACCCGAGATTCACTCTACCTACTTCATGTTGATAGTAATTGCTAGTGCCTTTAGGATATTAGTAACCTTTGCGATAGTCCTTGAAGTCCGTGGTATCTTCTTCTTCCAAATACCATGAACTACTTATGGCAGAAGTTCCTCGTTGAACTGAAATATCACAACAGGATTATTCTTGAGGAGTTCTCCATTCATAAATTGTGACTCCGCCAGTTCTACCTTTCTGCATGGGTTATCCGGAAGAAATATGTTGAACTTGGTTCGACATACTAATCTATGCATCCACAACTCAGAAAATTATATGTTCCTTTGAGTTGTTCTCTTTAGTTGCATTCTGACCCTCGTCTATCAATTGATAGTCAAGAGTATGCGTGCGTTCGTTTATCGATGCCTATTACTCTTGTGGTCCGTCAAGCCATTCTATCGCAGAATGACTAGGAGAAACAAACTCCAGTACCTCTTCCATATCTAGGATTGGGTCAAAGAAATTGTGCTCCGCAGATCAAATGCCAGCCCAGCTTTTTGGTTCTGTTCTACCTTTGAGTATTACCCCCTTTATGTCAGAATTGTCATGAGAACTGCACCAACTCTCATGAATTTTGACGTAGTGATACTTCTCACCATCAATACTCATTCCTCGGTTCCGTGTGGTTATAACCGGAATGTCGACAAGTGAATCGTGATGTGTGAAATCAATACGCCTAGCAACCTCGTTGCTGGGTAGTTAAAGGACAATAATTTCATTCTTAGCGTGTTGGTTTTGAATCATCATTCTAAGGTTGATCATGCTACCTAGTCCATTCTCCTGGTTCACTCCTCGATCGATGAGTTAGGATTATTTCAAATCCTTGCTCTATTGATCATATCGTCTTGCCCTGAAAAGCAAGATTGTTCTCGAGCTTAGTAACATACCGGTGGTTCGTGATTTTCTGAAATATCTTCTCAGAAGTATTACCAGGTTGTCACCTGACCGTTATGTTGAGCCCGTGATCAAGTTGGTTTCTTGTGAACCACCTTCTCTCCAAGAATCGGTGTTAGATATCCCTGAGCTAGTTGGTTAAGCTAGACAACAACTTGGAGAGTTGGAAGATAAAAGCTTGTCTGACTTAGTTCGTTCCAAAGGGATATTCTTGTGTAGTGTGTGTTGAAGAAAGATGATATCTTCATCGATTGGTCCCTGTGATCAGTTGCTGGACCTATTGTCTTATCAATCCTTTGATTTGAGTGTGGGCTATCGTCAAATCAAATCAGTACCAACGATGCTCGTAATGTTGTCTGACTCGTGGTTGATCCCTCGAGCATACACCCTTACATCTTTGGTCTGACCAATGCTATCACTTGTTCACTTAACTATGGAATTCCTTTTAAAAGGAAACCCGGATGAATTGTTGTTGAGCCCATTGACAACATCCTTATTCCCTCCATGATTTTGTTGAACATTAAGTTAGTGTTGGAAACTTTTGAAAGCATTTCTTCATGCTAGTTCATGGAGCAAATGTTCGGATGTAAGAAGTGACTTCCTCCAGTCCATGTGCATTTGATGCAAGTTGCCGCCGTGGATTCGAGAAAGTCAATGTTGTTTCCTTTGGAATCATCCCAAATCAGTCATGCATACGTGCGAAGTATTCTGTGGTTCGGAGACTTGCAACCTCCATTCTATATGGGTCCCTAGCACACCAAGCCACTGATTGATTTGTTCAAGATTAATAAGTTTTAAGTGCTAGTCCCGAAGGTACCAGACGGATTTGTACAAAACTTCGATATCCTCGCTGATGGTTCCCCCTCCTGAACTCGGTAGTGTTTTATTATAAGACTACTTTGTGGTCATGCTTGTCTTGGACAACGTGTTCACATGTTTGTAGCAGAACCAGCTCATGTTTTGGAGCTTGCTATCATAGTTCATTTCCCGAGAATCTCGCAACGTCATCTCGTCGAATTGTGTTGCAAACTTTCATTTTTCTTCCTAGACTCGATGAGTCTGGAATATCCTAACACCAACCAGATCTGAATCTCAGGCAGATATGATGGTTGGAACATTTCCCAAGAACTATAATATTGGTCTCTCGATAACCGGTAAGGTGGATGTCGTGGCCAACACACCCATCCGGTAGACCTATTATTGTAGTATCTTGATTGAGGAAGTTGGCCACCTCCCCATAAGGATTTCGTAGGATTTACCTCCCTAGTTGCCCCTATGGATTTTTGCGTTCCGAAGTCCGACCTTTTACTTGATGTTCTAGATATCAAACCATATCTATGAATGGGTTACACTAGCACATCAAGGAGAACATTAGAAGCGGAGTGCTAAATGTCTCTCGGTCGATCATCCAGATTTTATTTCCTTGGCCCCGCCAAGGGTGAAATCTGAGAAAGTGTTATCTTCCTTTGCATTTGCGTCATCCTTCCTCATTCATCATGGTAGTAAGTTGTGTTGCCAGAATCCTTGACACGGATATTGGTAAAATCTTGATGAATATGGAAATGCTCAAGTTCTTGAGAGCATGCACAAGCGTTAGGTGTTACCGTCGACACTAACTAGGTTTGCTCTCAACTTCCTCGGTTATGCTATAACCATTCCAATAGTGGAATAACTCTCTATTGTTGAGCCTCTCCCCAGTTACTAGAATCATTCCCAGCATTTGCATTCTGTTCCCAGCTTGCACCGCCAATGGGCCATTCTACCATGGGTCTCTTCCATTTCCGGTGATAAGCAAATTCATCCATTGCGTTGTCTTCAACAAGGTAATCCACATCATCCAAGTTTGAGTATGCCATTCTACCGACCCCCTCCAAACGATCGCTCGAGAATTGCCTTAGGCTGGTATGAAGAGTTTCAATGATCTCTAAATCAAAAGTAATTCTTTTTGCCACTTAGGGTAACAATCTACGAATCACCCTACTCCAGGATGTTTCGTCGTGGTATCATGGCAACTTAACTCCTCGCTACGTGGACAATCGTTTACCACCCTCTTAAGTGTGGAATTGTTGTCTACCTAGTGAACCTCGTCACCTGCTCCACTCCATTCCTCTAGAGGTGTGCTTCGTCTCTCAGCTCGAGAGATGTTGCTATGTCCCATTCCGGGAGTTAATCCTGAGTTGTTCGACCTTCGAGAAGACCGATCCTTCTAGAGTTTTCCTTTCCTCTTCTTGTCATGATTAGCTGGAGTTCTCAGAGCAAGACGACAAGACAAAGATGGTGTTCAAATCAACGTTCATTTGAAGTGCAACCTGGATCGTGAAGATTGTACTAGTTTGCGTTTCCCCTTCATCTTACCCTACGCTTGAATCTCGAGACGAGATTCTTGTTTAGTGGGGGTGTGTTGTCACACCCCTAGCTTCTGGCAATGCATTAGTACCAGTCTTTGGTGATGCATCATGTTTACTTTTACAGAAAGTTGAAATGGGGATTGACTAAGCCCTAGCACCAAATGAATTCAACTAGGGTCAAAATAAAACCTTTTTCATTGAACTCAAAATGTCCTCTAAAAATGTTCAACATTTCTGGTTTGAGGTGGAAGCATCTACCAAAAATGGTTTATATTTTTGCAGGACATATTTGGTCACTGAATTAAATCATATAGTATTTTCATTTGGGCATTTAAATGCTATTAAACATTTCAAATGCTCAAATAATCATAAACTAAAATGTTTACTGTTGGATATATTCTAAACAGTAGCCATGATTAGTTTCATGATTTTTGAAAGTGTCTGAGTATTTTTAACAAAGCCCTAAATTTACAGAATAATAGAAAACTGAGATAATTAGAAAAAGAGAGAGAGAGAAAGACCCGTACCTGGGCCATTTACCTGTAGCCGGCCCAGCTTCTGCGCGGCCCGTTACTGTGCAGCCCAGCTGCCAGTCATCTTCCTCCCCCTCGCCCCGAAGCAGCTGCGTGCTGGACGCACGCGCGCCAACGCCGGCCACCTCCTGCTTCGCCGTGGCAGCCTCCCCGACTTCCTCGCGACGCCACGGAGACGTCCCCGACCCCCTCTCACTTCTCCCTCGCTCTCTGGACCTCCCTCCCCCTCGCTCCTCTGTTTCCCCTCCAGCGACCGAGCGGAGCTCGCCGTCATCGTCGCCGTACCCATGGCCACCGGCCACCCCTAGCCTCGCCGATGCACCCAGGAGCTCCGCCTCGACCCCCTCTTCCTCCCCACCGATCCACAGCCCTCCGGAAGCCCTGCATCGTCGCCATCGCCGTCGTCTTCTACCTCGGACCCGCCGGCCATCTTCGTCAAATTCGCCGGCTCCGGACCGTCCCCGACCTCGCCGAGCGTCCCCTCGTCATCGCCGTGAGTCACTGACCCTCTCCCCTAACTCAGCATGCTTCCCTCCGTGCCGTAGCGCCGTTCCCCACGAGCACCGAAGCCACCGTCCGCCATTGCTGCTGCACGCATAGCCTCCGAGCTCCCCTGGCCTCACTGAGCTGCTCTTAGCGCTCCCCATGACTAGCAGGTGCTGCCCAGCCTCTCCATTTGCTCACTGATGCACCGTAGCGACGCGCCCGAGCACCACCGAACACCATCGCCGCCAAAGCTCGTCGCCGGCATGAGTTCCGGCGACCCCACGACCTCCCACTCGGTCCTCTGGATGCGCGGGAGCAAGGGCCATCCCCTGGTGCCCTCAGTGCGCCAAACTGACGCCCTAGCTCGAATCCGAGCCGCGCCGCCGTGCGGAATGGTCACCGCCGGCGATACTCCGGCGACTGCCGACGTGGCACGCTTAATTAGCACTAATGACGCCCTAATCAACCCCCTAGGCCACTGACTGTGGGCCCCACCCCTGGTCAAACCTCAGTTAGCGCTGGGTTTGACCGGGATTAGCTCCTGTGTCACTGACGTGTGGCCCCCACACGTTAGGTTTGACCTGGGGCGCCCAGTTGACCCTGCTGACGTCAATGTGACGTGGGGCTGACGCAATAAGTATTTTCTGGATTTAATTTAATTCTGAAATTCCAGAAAATGCCTAAAACTTCAATAAATCATAGAAAATTAACCGTAACTCCAAATTAAATAAATTATATATGAAAAATTATTAGAAAAATTCAAGGAATCCATCTGTACTATTTTCATGCATGTTAGAACAACTTATAGCTGCTGTTTAGCACAAATCAATTAAGGGCATATGGAGTTTGAATTTGAATCTTGTATTCAAACCAACTTCATTTAATCTGTTGCTAGTTGCATTAGCTCAAAACACATTCATTTTGCCATGTCATGATCATGCATCATATTGTGCATTGCATTGATTGTGTTCTTTTCTGTGTTGCCGGTATTTGTCCCCTCTCGATAGACGCGATACCGATGATGTGATCGTTGACACTGATGAAGACTCAATGTTATCTTCAGAAGTGCCAGGCAAGCAAAACCCCCTTGTTCATTCCGATACAATCCCACTCTCTCGCTCCTGCTCTCTTTTACTGCATTAGGACAACACCGATTCAACTGTTACATGCTGCGGTAGTTGAACCCCTTTATCCTCTGCATGACCTGCCATTGCCACAGTAAATAGATGAAACCCACTAGCATGAGTAGGAGTTGTTTGAGCCCTGTTGTGCCTACTCATTCATGTTTGTTTGTCATGCCTGCTACTGCTTAGAGTTGAGTCAGGTCTGATTCATCGGGGATGAATCAGAGGTGTGTGAACATGTCCTACTGTGTGTGAACTAAGTGTGTGAACACGATTTGGTAAAGGTAGCGGTGAGAGGCCATGTAGGAGTACATGGTGGGTTGTCTCATTGCAGCCGTCCTCAGGAACTGAGTTCTGTGTTTGTGATCCATGATTCAGCTACTACCATACATTGGGCCCTGAAATATGACCCCGCTCGACTTCTTATTCACCCTTGTCCTCTGTCCAGGAGTTGCAATTAGTTTCTGGTGTTTGTAGTATGCTGGAGGCCGTGGACAGCGCTGACCGTAGGGGTGGGCTGTGATGCGGTAGGCACGTGGCCGGGTATACCGGGCGCCCGTTTGGTGTCACGGAACCCTGTTCACATCGTTTGGGGCTGTGAGCGAAACTCCGGCCGGATCTCCTCATGGATGGAACCGGAATAGGCGATAAACCTGGACTAGAGACTTGAGTGTTTAGGTAGGTCGTGGTCTACACCCACGTCGGCTTTCGCTTGAAGTCTGCCGAGCACATGTCGTGTGCAGACGCTAAGTGGTGGAAACATGTATGAAGAAGTACACCCCTGCAGGGTTAACATCATCTATTCGAATAGCCGTGTCCGCGGTAAAGGACTTCTGGGTTGCTTATATCAGTTCATAGACAAGTGAAAGTGGATACTCGAAAATACGCAAGATAAGCGTGAGTGCTATGGATGGCGTTCTCGTAGGGAGGCGGGAGCGGATCCATAGTGGCGTATTGATATGGTGAATATGTGGACTCGTGTACGCCACCTCAAAAGAGTTACTCGCAGTCGTAGTTTAGGATAGACACCGAGTCAAAGCTGGCTTGCTGCAGTTAAACCCCACCACCCCATTGTTGATAATGATGCATATGTAGTTAGTTCTGATGTAAGTCTTGCTGGGTACATTTGTACTCACGTTTGCCTATTTTATGTTTTTGCAGAGAGACTTCGGTCTCACTAGTAGTTTCGCGTGGACTTCGACGTTTAGCTTGTTACCTCAGCTACGATCTTGTGCCCTCGACAGGATCTGGTAGATAGTCAGGCTTCTCAGCCTTTTTCATTTATAGATGTCTGTACTCAGACATGATAGCTTCCGCTTGTGCTTTGACTTGTATGCTCTGAATGTTGGGTCGTGAGACCCCTGTTTGTAATATCTCGCTCCTCGGAGCCTATTGAATAAATTACTTGAGTCGTAGAGTCATGTTGTGATGCCATGTTGTAGTTGCACATATCGAGCATATTGTGTGTATGTTATTGAAATGCTTGGTATGTGTGGGATCTGACCATCTAGTTGTTTATCTTTAGTAGCCTCTCTTACGGGGAAATGTCTCCTAGTGTTTCCACCGAGCCATGGTAGCTTGCTACTGCTCCGGAACACTTAGGCTGGCCGGCATGTGTCCTTCTTCGTTCCTGTGTCTGTCCCTTCGAGGAAATGTCACGCGATGAATACCGGAGTCCTGTTAGCCCGCTACAGCCCGGTTCACCGGAGTCCTGCTAGCCCAGTGCTACAGCCTGGTTTCACTCGCTGATGACCGACACGTTCGATGCTGGGTCATGGATGCCTGTCCCTGTAAGTCTGTGCCACTTTGGGTTTACGACTAGCCATGTCAGCCCGGGCTCCTTATCATATGGATGCTAGCGACACTGTCATATACGTGTGCCAAAAGGCGCAAACGGTCCCGGGCTAAGGTAAGGCGACACCCGTGGGAATACCGTGCGTGAGGCCGCAAAGTGATATGAGGTGTTACATGCTAGATCGATGTGGCATTGAGTCGGGGTCCTGACAGCGTTGGTATCAGAGCTTGACTACCTGTAGGATTACCAAGCCAAACTGGTCGAAGTTGAGTCTAGAAATTCTTTAGTTATATAAGGGAATTGATTGTGGGATGGAACGTAAGGCTCTTTTTACTCCTTATACATTATGCCTTCTGATCTAAGTCATCTTATCTTTCCTGCGGGGATTAAGAACTAGGCTATCTCTTCTTTCTATCAGGATCACGTGTTACTAATCCGTAGACTTATAGATTGTTGGACTTAAGCCTCGTTTCAGTTTCTACTACTTCTGTATGTTAATTGTTGATCTCGAAATCTTGATATTGTGCTTCTGAGTGGTTATGCCACCATTTTTGTGAATGTCTCAAATCTTTTCTGAGCATTTACAGCCGTTATGCTGTCCGAGTCATCCCAGGTTTCTAAGTAGTTTGATGCATTTGCAAATCCTTTCTTCCCGTTTCAATGTTCCCATGGGCCAGATTAACCACACTAATCAGTGAGTTGAGGTACTCCGTTACCTTGACATATATGTTGGAAATATTATTATGACCCTAGGTGTCTCAGGGGATCATCTAGTAATTTAGCCATGATTTGTGTTCCCAGTGTGATGATTCTGGCCATCATTCTCGAAAGCATCCCGTGATGCTACTTAGTAGTAGGTATTCTATTCCTGGGTTTTGAACCCGAGATCCACCCTACTTATTTCATGTTGATAGTGTTAGCTAGTTCCTTTAGGATATTAGTAACCTTTGCATTAGTCCTCGATGTTCGTGGTATTCCTTTCTTCCAAATACTATGAACCGCTTATGGCAGATGTTCCTCGCTGATCGAAAGATCACAATCAGAGTGCTCTCGATGGGTTCTCGATTCTACATTGTAACTCTGCCAGTTCTACTTTTCTGCATGGGTTATCCGGAAGAAACATGTGGAATTCGTTCGACATGCTAAACCATGCATCCACAACTCAGAAAATCATAAGTTCCTTTGAGTTGTCTCTCTTTAGTTGTTTCTGACCCTCGCCTATCAATTGATAGTCAAGAGTATGCGTGCATTCGTTCGTCGATGCCTATTACCCTTGTGGTCCGCCAAGCCATTCTATTTTAGAATGAATAGGAGAAACAAACTCCAGTACCTCATCCATATCTAGGATTGGGTCAAAGTAGTTGTATTCCGCAGATCAAATGCCAATCCAGCTTTTGGTTCTGTTCTACCTTGGAGTATTACCCCCTTCATGTCAGAATTGTCATGAGAACTGCACCAACTTTCATGAATTTTGACGTAGTAATACTTCTCACCATCATTAGTCATTCCTCGGCCATCGTGTTGATGCAACCGGAATACCGACAAATGAATTGTGATGTGTGAAATCAATACTCCCAGCAACCTCGTTGCTTGGTAGTTAAGGGACAATAATTTCATTCTTAGCGTGTTGGTTTTTGAATCATCCTTCTAAGACTGATCGTGCTACCTAGTCCTTATTTCGGTGCACCCTTCGATTGATGAGTTAGGATCTTGTCAAGTCCTCACTCATTTGATCATATCGTCTTGCCCTCAAAAGCGAGATTGTTCTCAAGCTTAGTAACATACCGGTGGTTCGTGATTTTCCGAATATCTTCTTGGAAGTATTACCAGGTTGTCACCTGACTGCTATGTTGAGCTCGTGATCAAGTCGGGTTCTTGTGAACCACCCTTTCTCCAAGAATCTGTGATGGATATCCCGGAGCTAGTTGGTTAAGCTAGACAACAACGGCGGTAAGTGGTGAGAGCGTGTGTGAAGAAGTATACCCCTGCAGGGTTAACATCATCTATTCGAATAGCCGTGTCCGCGGAAAAGGACTTCTGGGTTGCTTATATCAGTTCATAGACAAGTGAAAGTGGATACTCTAAAATACGCAAGATAAGCGTGAGTGCTATGGATGGCGTTCTCGTAGGGAGACGGGAGCGGATCCATAGTGGTGTATTGATATGGTGAATATGTGGACTCGTGTGCGCCACCTCAAAAGAGTTACTCGCAGTCGTAGTTTAGGATAGCCACCGAGTCAAAGCTGGCTTGCTGCAGTTAAACCCCACCACCCCTTTGTTGATAATGATGCATATGTAGTTAGTTCTGATGTAAGTCTTGCTGGGTACATTTGTACTCACGTTTGCCTATTTTATGTTTTTGCAGAGAGACTTCGCCTCGCTAGTAGTTCCACGTGGACTTCGACGTTTAGCTTGTTACCTCAGCTACGATCTTGTGCCTCGGCAGTATCTGGTAGATAGTCAGGCTTCTCAGCCTTTTTCATTTATAGTTGTCTGTACTCAGACATGATAGCTTCCGCTTGTGCTTTGACTTGTATGCTCTGAATGTTGGGTCATGAGACCTATGTTTGTAATATCTCGCTCCTCGGAGCCTATTGATAAATTACTTGAGTCGTAGAGTCATGTTGTGATGCCATGTTGTGTTTGCACATATCGAGCATATTGTGTGTATGTTATTGAAATGCTTGGTATGTGTGGGATCTGACTATCTAGTTGTTTATCTTTAGTAGCCTCTCTTATCGGGAAATGTCTCCTAGTGTTTCCACCGAGCCATGGTAGCTTGCTACTGCTCCGGAACACTTAGGCTGGCCGGCATGTGTCCTTCTTCGTTCCTGTGTCTGTCCCTTCGGGGAAATGTCACGCGATGAATACCGGAGTCCTGTTAGCCCGCTACAGCCTGGTTCACCGGAGTCCTGCTAGCCCAGTGCTACAGCCTGGATTCACTCGCTGATGACCGACACGTTCGATGCTGGGTCATGGATGCCTGTCCCTGTAAGTCTGTGCCACTTTGGGTTTACGACTAGCCATGTCAGCCCGGGCTCCTTATCATATGGATGCTAGCGACACTGTCATATACGTGTGCCAAAAGGTGCAAACGGTCCCGGGCAAAGGTAAGGCGACACCCGTGGGAATACCGTGCGTGAGGCCGCAAAGTGATATGAGGTGTTACATGCTAGATCGATGTGGCATTGAGTCGAGGTCCTGACACTAAGCCCCCGAGTGGGAGGTTTGCTCTCCACTCAGTAGGATTTCAGATACTTAGGCGAGCACTGGGCTGCAGCTAAGCCCCTGAGTGGGAGGTCAGCTCTCCACTCGGTAGGATTTCAGATACTTAGGCGAGCACTGGGCTGCAGCTAAGCCCCTGAGTGGGAGGTTTGCTCTCCACTCGGTAGGATTTTGTATTGGTGGCGTAGCTCAGAAGGAGAGGGTAGCAGTCGACCAGCACCTCGTCCTCCTTGCAGAGCGCACGTTGTATTTGTGGCATAGCTCGGAAGGAGAGAGTAGCAGTCGACCTGCACCTCGTCTTCCTTGCAGAGCGCATGTTGTATTTGTGGCGTAGCTCGGAAGGAGACAGTAGCAGTCGACCTGCACCTCGTCTTCCTTGCAGAGCGCATGTT
>NC_057813.1:467207113-467260510 GCF_018294505.1 Triticum aestivum
GAGTACTTGGACTGCAGCTAAGCCTCCGAGTGGAAGGCTGGCTTACCACTCGACAGGATTTTGTTTATCTTAGGCGACTACTTGGACTGCAGCTAAGCCTCCGAGTGGAAGGCTGGCTTACCACTCGGTAGGATTTTGTTTATCTTAGGCGAAACAGATTTCGCAGCTAAGCCTTTGTGTGGGAGACTGGCTCACCACTCAGTTAGGATTTTTTTTACAGACTTGGGCGAATCGGATTCGCAGCCAAGCCACCCACTGGGGGATTGTTTTTGAGTGGACAAAAGAAATAACGATTACTAGGAAGATTATAAAGCTCTTGTTTTTGATAAATATACTACAGAAGTACTTTTATTACAACTCATCCGAGTGCATACTTAGGTGTAAAAGGGGCGGAGAAGCTCCGCGTTCCAAGCTCGGGGCTCGTCGATCTGATGCTCGACATTGTAAATACGGTATGGTCCATTGTGAAGAACCTTGGTGACGATGAAGGGACCTTCCCAAGAAGGAGCAAGCTTGTGTGGTTTCTGCTGTCCACTCGGAGAACTAAATCTCCTTCCTGGAAGGCTCGACTCTTCATGTTTTTGGCGTGGAAGCGACGCAAGTCTTGTTGGTAAATGGTCGATCTGATCAGAGCCATCTCCCTTTCTTCCTCTAAAAGGTCGACTGCATCCTGCCGTGCTTGTTCTGCTTCAGCTTCAGTGTAGAGCTCGACCCGAGGAGCATTGTGGAGAAGGTCACTTGGCAAGACTGCTTCAGCTCCATAGACCAAGAAGAATGGAGTTCTTCCAGTCGACCAGTTGGGCGTGGTCCTTAACCCCCAAAGCACTGAGGGAAGTTCGTCGACCCATGCACCAGCCGCATGCTTAAGATCACGCATCAAACGGGGTTTCAGCCCTTTGAGAATCAAACCGTTGGCTCGTTCGCTTGTCCATTCGACTGTGGGTGAGCGACTGAAGCATAGTCGACTCGCGTGCCTTGAGCTGTGCAGAAAGCTCTGAACTCTTCGGAGTCGAAGTTTGACCCGTTGTGAGTGATGATGTTGTGCGGGACCCCATATCTGAATATCAATTCTCTGATGAAGCTGACAGCAGTACCGGCATCGAGGTTCTTGATGGGTTTAGCTTCGATCCACTTAGTGAACTTGTCGACTGCTACCAGCACATGGGTAAAACCGCTTCTGCCTGTTCTCAAAGGACCGGCCATATCCAAACCCCACACTGCAAAGGGCCAGACGAGTGGTATAGTCTTCAAAGCTGACGCGGGCTTGTGCGACATATTGGAGTAAAATTGGCATCCCTCGCACTTGTCGACTATCTCCTTCGCCATTTCATTCGCTCTTGGCGAATAAAATCCGGCTTGGTATGCTTTGGCCACGATGGTCCGAGAGGACGCATGATGGCCACAGGTCCTCGAGTGGATGTCATCAAGGATTATTCGACCTTCCTCCGGTGTTATGCATTTCTGACCAACTCTAGTCGCGCTTTCTCTGTACAACTGTCCTCTTATCACGGTAAAGGCTTTAGATCGGCGGACAATCTGTCGAGCCTCTTCTTCGTCCTCCAGGAGTTCTTTCCTCAAGATATACGCGATATATGGTACTGTCCAATCTGGAGTGATCACTAGAACTTCCATGATCAGGTCGACCACTGCTGGGACTTTAACCTCAGTCAGGTCCGTAACACTCTTAGGTTGCGGAGCTTCATCAGTAAAAGGATCTTCTACGACTGACAGAGTGTGGATATGCTCCAAGAACACATCACTGGGGATGGCTTCTCTCTTGGATCCTATCTTCGCCAGATCGTCAGCTGCTTGATTTTTTAGTCGGGGTATGTGGTGGAGCTCTAACCCTTCGAACTTCTTTTCGAGCTTCCTCACTGCATTGCAGTATCTAGTCATGGCTGGGCTTCTAATGTCCCACTCCTTCATCACCTGATTGACCACCAATCTGAGTCGCCATAAACCATAAGGCGACGGACGCTGAGTGAAATGGCCATGCGCAACCCATACAAGAGTTCTTCATATTCTGCTTCATTGTTGGAGGAATCAAAGTGGATTTGGAGCACATATCTGAGTTTATCTCCTCGGGGGGAAATCAAAACAACCCCAGCACCGGAACCATTTAACATCTTAGAGCCATCAAAGAACATGGTCCAATGCTCCGAGTGAACTTGAGTTGGCTACTGTTGCTCAATGCACTCGGCAAGGAAATCTGCTATAGCCTGGGACTTAATGGCTTTCTTTGCCTCTAATTTGACATCAAGGGGAAGGAGTTCAATCGCCCATTTAGCTACTCGACCAGTTGCATCTCTGTTATGCAGAATCTCTGACAATGGTGCGTCGCTGACGACTGTAATGTCATGATCAGAGAAATAATGAGCAACCTTCTTCATGGTGATGTAGATCCCATATACGAGCTTCTGATAATGAGGGTATCTTTGCTTCGATGGGGTCAAAACTTCAGAGAGATAATACACTGGGCGATGAACTTTGAAGACTTTCCCTTCTTCTTCCCGCTCGACCGTAAGTACTGTACTGACAACTTGTCCTGTGGCTGCAATATAAAGCAACAAAGGCTCTTTGCTGATTGGAGCAGCAAGCACCGGCTGGGTGGAGAGTAGAGTTTTTAACTCGGCAAACGCTGCATCAGCTTCTGGAGTCCACTCGAACTTGTCTGCCTTCTTCATCAGTCGGTAAAGGGGCAATGCCTTTTCACCGAGGCGAGAGATGAATCGACTTAAAGCGGCCAAGCATCCAGTAAGCTTCTGGACGATGTGCACACGCACAGGGCGTTTCATTCGGAGTATGGTGCCAACTTTTTCTGGGTTAGCATCGATTCCTCGTTCTGAAATGAGAAAACCGAGTAACTTTCCGCCAGGTACTCCGAATGTGCACTTCGATGGATTGAGCTTGATATCATACCTTCTGAGGTTGGCAAATGTTTCGGCTAGGTCAGTCAATAGGTCGGAACCCTTTCGCGACTTGACCATGATATCATCCATGTACGCTTCCACATTCCGACTGATTTGAGTGAGTAAACACTTTTGAATCATTCTCATGAACATGGCTCCGGCATTCTTGAGGCCGAATGGCATGGTGATATAGCAGAAGCACCCGAATGGAGTGATGAAAGCTGTTTTGATTTCGTCAGGTCCATACAGACGGATCTGATGATACCCGGAATAAGCGTCTAGAAAAGACAATCTCTCGCACCCTGCAGTCGAGTCGACAATTTGGTCGATGCGAGGGAGAGGAAAATGATCTTTCGGGCAAGCCCGATTGATATGTTTGAAATCAATGCACATGCGAAGTGAGTTGTCCTTCTTGGGGACCATGATGACATTGGCGAGCCACTCGGAGTGGTATATCTCTCGAATGAACTCTGCTGCAAGGAGTCGAGCAACCTCCTCGCCAATGGCTTTTTTC
Source organism: Triticum aestivum (assembly GCF_018294505.1). Taxonomy (NCBI): domain Eukaryota; kingdom Viridiplantae; phylum Streptophyta; class Magnoliopsida; order Poales; family Poaceae; genus Triticum; species Triticum aestivum. The sequence goes on from NC_057813.1 coordinate 467,210,537, forward strand.
TTCTGAACGGCGGACCGTCGAAGATGTTCTTTAACAGGTTTCGCTTTAGAATCGACTCTAAGGCGATGCTCAGCCAGCCCCCTGGGAACACCCGGCATGTCAGCTGGCTTCCATGCAAAGATGTCCCAGTTCTCACGGAGGAACTGGATGAGCGCTTCTTCCTATTTAGAGTCGAGTGTTGTGGAAATATGGGTCGGAGCTGCATTGGGGTCAGTCGGATGGATATGAACTGGCTTCGTCTCACCGGACGACTGAAATGCTGACTCTGTGGCGGGCTTCTTGGCCCGCAGTAAATCACTCGGATCTGCATTCTTCTTGTATTCCTCCAGCTCTACCACTGTTATCTTGTCATCTGCAATCTTTGAGCCTTTCTGGAAACACTCTTCTGCCTTCTTCCGGCTGCCAGTGATGGTGATCACGCCTTTGGGGCCAGGCATCTTTAACTTGAGGTACACATAACATGGTCGAGCCATGAAGCGGGCATAGGCTGGTCTTCCCAAAATAGCGTGGTAGGCGCTTCGGAAATCCACGACTTCAAATGTCAGCTTCTCTTTGCGGAAATGCTTCGAGTCGCCGAACACTACATCCAGAGCTATTTGGCCGAGTGACTCAGCCTTCTTACCTGGGATGACTCCGTGAAAACTCATGTTGCTGGAACCGAGCCTGGACATCGGAATGCCCATTCCCTTGAGCGTCTCTGCATACAGTATATTCAATCCACTGCCGCCATCCATCAATACCTTTGTCAGTCGAGTGCCTTCGACGACTGGGTCGACCACCAGCGCTTGCCTCCCAGGGGTGGCAATGTGAGTAGGATGGTCAGACTGGTCGAAAGTAATGGGAGTTTGCGACCATCTCAGATAGTTTGGTGTCGTCGGGGCGACCATATTGACCTCACGGTTGATCACTTGCAGTCAACTTTTGCTCTCTACATCAGCAAAAATCATCAGAGTGGAGTTGACATGAGGGTACTCTCCATCACTGTCCTCCTTGTCCTTAGCCTTATCTGACTCCTTCTCTTTGTCCTTCGTCTGTTTCCCTTGAAATTGCTGGATTAAGAGCCGGCACTGGCGAGTGGTATGCTTTGGGTAGATGAAGTTACCCTCTTCGTCTTTCTTCGTGTGGATATGACACGGTAGATCCATCACATCATTACCTTCCTTATCTTTTACCTTCTTGGGGTTCCAAGATCCTTTGGGCTTCCCTTTGAATTTGCCCTGAGTCACGGCCAGAGCTTCTCCAGGAGCAGCTGGCTCGGCCTTCCGCTTTTGCTTCCGAGTGGAGTTTCCTTTATCCGACTGACTCGGCTTGTACTTTCCACTCCAGAGTCGGTCCTCTTCTTCGCCATTGGCGTACTTGGTGGCTATTTCCATCATCTGACTCAGGGTCATATCTCCAGTTCGACCAAACTTCAAGCTCAACTCTCTGTTCTTGACACCATCCTTGAAGGCGTAGACCGCTTGATGGTCTGACACATTCTCTACAGTATGATGCAAAGTGATCCATCTCTGGATGTAATCTCTCAGTGTCTCACTCGACTTTTGTACACAAACTTGCAGCTTAGTCAATCCGGTCGGTCGCTTGCAAGTTCCCTCGAACGTCCTGATGAACACTCGAGAAAGATCTTCCCAGGTGTAAATGCTGCTAGGGGCTAACTGATTCAACCACGCCCTGGCCGAACCCTCTAGCATAAGTGGCAAATGCTTCATTGCCACCTCATCATTACTGCCACCAATCTGAACAGCCACTCGGTAGTCTTCAAGCCAAGTTTCAGGCTTAGACTCTCCGGTGAACTTACTCACCCCAGTCGCCAACCTGAAGTTGGGGGTATCATTGCGGCTCTGATGGCTCTGCTAAAATATTCTGGACCTGAAACATGGACTCGGCTGCTTGTGGGCACATCTCTGTCATGGCCACCTCTATGAGCTCTGTTCCGGTCGACCAAACCTTGCACGATGATGGATCTCGCGTCAAAGCCTAGCTCTCTGGGGTCGACTGGAGCTCTCCGCCCAACACTGAGCTGGCGTCTGTCATCTTGCTGCCGATGGGCGTTAGACCCACTTCTCGGGGGAGGAGTGGGCACTCGACGCCTATCATCACGATCAAATTGATCATCATAGTGGTCCCGCCGGCCTTCATGTCCCACGCGCCTCGGAGGCGACCTTGGACTGTGAGCCGACTGAACAATATTCGCAGCGACGGATCGACTGTGAATCCTGTTGTGCAACTAAGACACAGCTGAATTCTGATCTCCTGCCGCCCGGAGCAAATCTTTGATCTGCATCAAGCCTCTTCCAGCCTCTGACTGAGAGGGCTGAATTGACTCCGCTATACGGGCTGCAGCTGCCAAATTCTGAACTGGGGTTCGATACACCTGAGTCGGTTGCAGAAAGAGCTGACGTCGGTTGGAGTTGGTCACTCGTTGACGCACACGCTCGTCGAGTGCTCGCTAGAGGTTCTCCAGTCGAGTGCGTTCATCCAGGTTGGCTAAACGCACCTCTTCCAGGGCACGAGCCTCAGGAATTTCTCCTGCAATGGGAGTATGTAGGGCATCCATGTTCCGGCAGCGAAGTTCTTCCCTCTGTTGAGAAGTTAGTGGCTCGGGCTGATACTCTTCGTGGGCTTGAGCGGGGTCGCCCTCGTCGTCCATCCCGTCGTTGCGGGGGAAACTGGGAGGACTACGAGGCCCGTTGACCATCAGGACCTCCGCCGCTGGATCACTGCTATCGCACTCGGATGCAGTCTCTACGGAGCCAGTCGAATAGGCCGTAGAGAGATTCGTCGGGCTCAATTGCCGCGACTTGGGTGGTGGCCGATTGGCGAGCCACTGCGTGTCTCACCCATCGCTGGAGCCTCGACCGACCGGAGCGCTTGCGCTGGCGGGAGACAGGGAGGGAGGACGGCGTAGGAGTCGACCGGTATGGAGTCGACGGCTGCCGTAGCAAGACGCCGCGGACACACGCCCGAAAGTGCGTCGCCCCGTGGACGGGGAGCGCGTCGATGTCGAGTGGTGCCTCCTGGAGCCAAGCGGAGTCATCGGCGATGAAAGCGAGTGCACCGAGACAGATCTCGCGGCCCTCGACCAGAGCTCCGCCGGAAACCATGATGAAGGCGATCGGACAAATTGCAACTTCTCCAAAAAAGTCGCTAAGACACCTTCCCCACGGTGGGCGCCAACTGTCATGGTTCTAAGTCTGACAGTAGAATGGGGGGTAGGTATGGAGAGGCAAGATCCTAGCTATGGAGTAGTTGTACACATGAGTGTTTAACGAGTTCAGGCCCTTCTCTGAGGAAGTAAAAGCCCTACGTCTCGGAGCCCAGAGGCGGTCGACTGGTTTATGTGTATATGAGTTACAGGGGTGCGAACCCTTCTACCAGTGGAGGGGGGTGGCTTATATAGCGGACGCCAGGACCCTAGCCTACCCATGTAGCAGAGGGTTAAAGTACATTAAGGCCGGGCGTTACTGGTAACACCCTACATAAAGTGTGATCATGACCATTAAGACTACTTAATTACAGACCGTTTGGATACAGAGTAGATCCTGAACTCCTGATGGTCGAGTGAGTCTTCATGGTCGAGTGTCTTTAGGTTCGTCGAGTGTCTTCTAGCCGGTCGAGTGGAGTCTCTCTTGGTCGAGTGGAACCTCTCTTGGTCGACTGGAAGGTAGCTTCGTCTAAGGATGTCCTTGGGTATGGTATCCTAGATAGGTCCATGACCCTACCCTAGGTACATAACATCATCAGGTAATGATCTTTTCTAGTTGATTTTTTAATTTTCTAATGTCAGTTACCATTCTATAGTCTGTAACAATTCTTTGTGAAATAAGTTCATTCTTATCATTAGGAACAATAGTAATACCTCCCTTTTTAGGGACACAATGAACTGGACTTACCCATCTACTGTCAGTTATAGGATAGATTATACATGCTTCTGGAAGTTTTAATATTTCCATTCTTACCACTTCTTTCATCTTCGGATTTAACTGACATTGGGTAAGTCCAGTTATATCTAGAAATTATGAATGACATAGCACCCAATGTCATCTCCACAGGTGCTAGCATGAGTGCTATTCCCTACTATTAAACTTGCTAATAGAGACACCATTTCATCAACTGTGGTCAATAAATTATCGGTTAAACCCAATGACATACCTTATATGACTTCAACATATCTAACAACGCATCTTCCGGAAGTTTTAATATCTCCACGGGTGCTATGTCATTCATAATTTCTTGATATAAGGTATAGGGAATAGCACTCATGCTAGCACCTAGGTCACGTAAACCATGATACTCCCTCCATTTTTATATACAAGGCCACAAACTCAAATTACAGGTACCAATGTAAATTTTAATGCCTTCTTTGCAAGTCAGCTTTTCTTTTCGTTTACTGGGATCATTAATACCACACATGCATGCAAGAACTCTGAGTGGAGGAAGTAGCTGATTGTCATTATGACTACATGCATGCAACTATTAAACAGGTTGCTAGTACGAGAAAATATCATTAATTTTGCCTCGATTACTGTTGGTGGCCTTGTATAGATGCAAAACGTATATTCATAGTGGCCTTGTATGTAAAAATGGAGGGAGTAACAGTGATCTCCTATTTTAAGTGAGATAACGGCATTCCAACAATAGGTCTAGGTTTATCCTTTTTATCTGGTTTGGCAATTCTAGCAGCTTCATCACAGAAGTAAATAACATGCCCATCTATATTTTCTTCCAGGAGATCCTTAATCATAGCAACACTTGGTTCTACTTTGATTTGTTCATCAGGTTTAGGTGTCCTAATATAACATCTATTGACCACAGTTGAAACTTTAGCATGCTCCTTCATCCTAACAGGGAAAGGTGGTTTTTCAACATAAGTAGTAGGAACAACTGGATCAACATTATAAATAATAATTTCATCTTTAGCTAGTATCAGTTCTTTAATTTCTTCTTTAATAGGTGGGTGGTATTTAAACCACTTCTCTTTAGGGAGATCAACATGAGTAGCAAATGATTCACAAAAGGAGGCTACAATCTCATAGTCAAGTCCATATTTAGTGCTAAACTTTTGAAAAGCATCGGTATTCATAAAAGATTTTACACAATCAAACTTAAGCTGAATACATGACTCTTTGCCTTCGTCGAGTTCTCAATCTTCACAGTTGGGTTTAATTATTTATAAAAGATCGCACTGGAATTCAATAGTCTTCTTCATAAAGGAACCAGTACACAAAGTATCAAGCATGGATCAATCATCATGAGAAAGCCGAGTATAAAAGTTCTCAATGATGATTTCCTTCAAGAGCTCATGGTTGGGGCATGAATATAACATTGAATTAAGCCTCCCCCAAGCTAGAGTGATACTTTATCCTTCACGAGGCCAGAAGTTATATATATATAATTCCGATCACGATGAACTAGATGCATAGGATACATTTTTTGGTGAAACTCCAATTTCAATCGATTCCAATTTCAAGATCCAATATCATCGCATAGCCTATACCATGCCAAGGCTTTTCACTTCAAATATAAAGGAAAAACCTTTTTCTTAACTTCATCTCCGGATAAACCTGCAAGCTTAAACAATCCACAAATTTCTTCCACATATATCAAGTGCATATCAGGATGTCCGGTTCCATCTCCTGCATAAGGATTAGCCAACAGTTGTTCTATCATACCCGAAGGAATTTCATATTCAATATTTTCAGTAGGTGCAGTAGGTTGAGGGGTAGATAATTTTGGTTCCGGTCAAGCTGAATATACCCTGAACAAAACCCTCAAAGGATTGCTTTCCATAGTAACAAGTGACAATAAATTTCGGCACGTAGTAATAATTTTTCCTTACCAATTTCCACTTACCAAGAGCACATCACTCCCCGACAACGACGCCAGAAAAGAGCCTTGATGACCCACAAATATAGGGGATTAATTGTAGCCTTTTCGATAAGTAAGAGCGTCGAACCCAATGAGGAGCAGAAGGAAATGACAAGTGGTTTTCAGCAAGGTAATGTCTTCAAGTGCTGAAGTTGTAAGTAACAGAGTAGTTTGATAGCAAGATAATTTGTAATGAGCACGTAACGGTAATACTAACAAAAGTGCAGCAAGGTAGCCCAATCCTTTTGAGGCAAAGGGCATGCCAAAATGGTCTCTTATAGTAAGCAAAGCGTTCTTGAGGATACATGGGAATTTAATCTAGTCACTTTCATCATGTTGATTCGATTGTGTTCGCTACTTAGATAATTTGATATGTGGGTGGATCGGTGCTTAGGTGTTGTTCTTACTTGAACAAACCTCCTACTTATAATTAACCCCCTCACAAGCATCCTCAACTACAAGAAAAGTATTAAGAATAAATTCTAACCATAGCATTAAACTTTTGGATCCAATCGATCCCTTACGGAATAGCGCATAAACTAGGGTTTAAGCTTCTGTCACCCTCGCAAGCCATCATCTAATAACTACTCCACAATACATTCCCTTAGGCCCAAATATGGTGAAGTGTCATGTAGTCGACGTTCACATGACACCACTAAGGGAATCACAACATACATACACTGCAAAAAAAAAAGATACATCCGTGACATTTTGGGCCGAACAATTTTTTTTCCTGTCATGCTTATGACACTTCTATGACGATAATTGTGACAAAACCCGATATCATCATAGATGTGGTGGGCTCCTACTTCTATGACAAAAAATCATGACAGAAAATGGGCTTTTCGTCCTGGGCGGGGTGGAGACGCAGTTGCATGACATTCTTTGGGCCGTCCATGATGGGAAAAACCATGGTAGAAGCAAGGGCGAGGAAAATATCAGGGAGTTCCTAGTTACGGTGGGTAGTTGGGGGCCAAGCGATGTGCGTTTCTCTCATACACGTATGCGCGTGGGTGCGAGGCGTTGGGCTCTAACTGAACCTGAGCGAGGCATACACCTACTGAACCCGAGCGATTGCACTACAGGCTATGCGTTACTGAACCCGAGTGATTGATCGATGGCTGTTAACTGAACCCGATCGAGCGATTCCTTCGCCACACTACTGCTAACTGAAGCGGATTGATGCTGCCTCTGGATGAATAGTGAGCGTTGTTGGGGAGGGGGGTTGGATGAACAGTTTCCGGTGGGGGTTGGATGAACGGGACCCCGTGGTAGTAGAGGCCGTTGTCGGTGGATGAACATGACCCCGATCAATCGAGCCAGTTGGGGGGTGGATGAACAGGACCCCGTGGAGGGTTGGATGAACAGGACCCCATGGAGGGCTGGTTGAACAGTAGCCGGTGGAGGGCTAGATGAATAGTAGCCCATGGAGGGGTGGTTTAACAGGACCCCATGGAGAGGGATGGTTGAACAGTAGCCGGTGGAGGAGTGGTGGAGGCTGGATGAACAGGAGCCTGTGGATAAACAGTCGCAGGTGGAGGCTGGAGGTGGTCGACGGTGGATGACAGTAGCCCGTGGAGGCTGGAGGAGGTCGATAGTGGAGATGAAAAGTATCCCGTGGAGTCCCATTTTGCGGTACGCCACACTCCTCCTGATGAACAGGACCCCAGTTTCGACCGTAGCGCTCCAACACAAGTTTGTTTCCTCCGTTTTACGGTACGCCACACCCCTCCCGATCAACATGACCCCGTTTCCACCAAGAGAAGTATGTTTCCTCCATTTTGTGGTACGCCAGACCCCTCCCGATGAACAGGGTCCCGTTTCATCCGTGGCCGGTCGAACACAAGGTCGTTTCCTCCGTTCTGCGGTACGCTAGGCCTCGTTTCGATCGACTGTTCCGTCCAAGCCGGTTGGCTCCCGATGAACACGATGTATTCCATTGCCTCCCGATGAACACGACGCATTCCGTTGCCTCCGCCTGAACACGATGACGGTGCAGCTTCTCCATTCCGACCCAGCCATGTAGATGAGCCCTGGCCGTATGTATGTGCGAGTAGGCATTTAAGACCCTGCCCGTATGTACGTGCATGGCCATATTTTATTTGTTGCACCCTGGCTGTACGTACATGTACATGCTACGTGCACGCCTCTACTACGACACATGCCCTTCCTTACTCGGCCATGGTTCATTGCTGCAGCCTGCAAATAGACCGATCGTTGTACGTACACGTTCATGACTAGAATGACAACGCAACATATGCTTTGACCAGGTGGGTCCCGATTGTCAGGCACTTCCTTGCGTGTGAATATGTAGCCAATGGGTCCCAACAGTCAGGGGGCGAATCATTTTTTTCCCGTAATATGGACGCACTTCCTTGCGTGCGAAGATGTAGCTGGTGGGTCCCAGCATTCAGGGGGAAAGGTTTTTCTCGCAAAATATGGTGGCCCGTCTAGTGGGTCCCTACTGTCACATGGAGGAATAATTATTTTGCACATAATAAGGGGGCACTTCCTTGCTGCTGCTGTGGACCCAGTTGTCAGCCTCTGCACGTACAGTACTCTTCCAATGGAAGTCCTTCCTTGACCACGTTGACCACGACGCGCCGAGAGCACCGGGGCGGTGGACGTCAGCGAGGCCTAGGAAGGGGACGACGCGGAGCCAGGGAAGACGCAACATTGAATGCCCACGCAGAGAGGAGTATGAGGGTTCACTGGTTCAGCTACGGTGTGAGGCTGCCGTCGCCGCTGAATAATAGGGGGTGCGGGTGAGTAGAGGGATGGCCTGGCCAGCGGTGGGAGTAGTAGGGGGCGGTGAGGCCTCTGCCGCATCACAGCCGGCCATGGGAGGCAGGAGCAGGCGGCACAACCGGCGCTGATTTGGCAGCTGGAGCAAGAAGACCAGAGGTTGAAGAAGCACTATGGTCGTTGGATGGACATCGTACGGCCACTAGAGCTACAATCATTCATATTGACTAAGTTGACAAAGCCCTCCATCCTCGTCAACTTAGTAGGCCCACAAGTCAGCCTCCCACTATGCTGGGTCCTAGCTAGCAGGGGAGTATTCATTTTTTTTGTTCGTAATAAGGAGGTACTTCCTTGCGTGTGAAGATATAGCTGGTGGGTCTAACCTGTCAGCAGGGGAACGTTTTTTTCGCGAAATACAGAGGCCCTTCTGATGGGTCCAAGATGTCAGGTGGAGGAATCATTATTTTGCGTGTAATAAGAAGGCATTTCCTTGTGTGCGGCCATGGACCCACCTGTTAGCCTCTCCACGTACAGTCCATGCCCGATGGATGTCGTTCGTTGACCATGTTGACCACGGCGTGCCGAGAGCACCGGGGCGGTGGACGACGATGATGCCTAGAAAGAGAACGACATGGAGCCGGGGAAGACTCGGCAGTGGTTGCCCACACGGTGGGGAGTACGAGGGTTGGCTTGGCCAGCAATGGAGTAGGGTGGGGCAGCGCGGCATGTGCTGTAGCACAGCCGGCCACGAGAGGCGGGAGCAGGCAGTCCCACCGACACTGATTTTGGTGGCTGGAGAAGGAAGATCAAATATTGAAGAAGCAGCACGGCCGTTGGATTAACATCCAACGGTCACTACTGCTAGAATCATTTCTGGACTAAGTTGACAAAGCCTTTCATACAAGTCAACCTAGTAGACCCACAAGTCAGCCTCCAAATATGTCCCACACAGCATACAACCCGAAATTTCTAGCCAGATTCAAAATAATTTAAAACTAAATGTACCTTAATTCAAATCCAATGAAATTTTACCCACACAAAAACAATGAAATTTAAAATATCAAAATCCGAAAGAAAAAAGTATTTTGGAACTAATTGCATGTTTGCTATATTTTTTCATTTTACAGCCCATTTCATATTACTTATAGCCCATTTCTTATTACTTATAACCCATTTTCTGGGGAAAATGCATCCCTCCTCGTCTTGAAAGATTTCTGGCCTAGCAGGGCGTAGAAAAGCAAGTAGGCCTACATTGGTTATTCTGCAAAAAAAAGCTCGGCTAGCCATTTTCAGAAAGAAAAAAACAAATTGGGCTAGTCACGTGCTAAACATATGAAATAAAAGCCTGGGCTAGACAGGCCACAACTCCTGAACAACCCAGTTGATACCCTTCTCCGTCCAAAAAACACAATTACTGCGCGTGCTGCTGGGTCCCTACTGTCATCCTAACCATGTACAATCATCTCCTTATTCCTCTCGGTTGTTGACCATGTTGACAACACCAGAGGGTGGAGCCGCGGCGAGCGAACCAAGGTGGAGGACGATGGTGAGGCCTCGGATGGGAACGAACAGGAGCTAGGAAAGATGCACAGAGTTTTAGGGTGCGATGTGGCCACAATGCGTGCGTGGCAGCACAGCCAGCCGTGGGAGGCGGGAGCAGGCGTTGGTGGCTAGAGGAAGAAGAGACTGAAGAAACACGACAGACGTTGAATTTCAATCCAACGATCAAGGTTGGCACAATCATTTGTTGACTAAGCTGACACCAAGTAGCATACTTTTTTATATATAGGAAGAAAATAAAAATTGGGCTCGTTCACCCGATAACATTCCCCAAACTGCAACCGTTCGATCTTGCGTCGCAACTAAAACTGTGAGGAAAATGCGTTCATCTGCTGTCCTCTGATACGTCCATTTTGCATCATGTTTCTTTACTATCATTTATAATGTTTTTGTCCATAATAATGCTTTTTAGAGTAAATAATGCCTTTTCTCTCATAATTTACAAGGAACACACCAACAGGGAGAATTTCGGCAGCTAGAAATCTGGACCTGGAAAAGCTATGTCAGGCCACCTATTCTGCACAACTCCAAATGAGCTGAAACTTCACGGAGATTTTTCATGGAATATTTAAGAAATACTGGAGCCAATAAACACCAGAGGGGGCCACCAGGTGGGCACAACCCACCTGGGCGCGCCAGCCCCCCCAGGCGCGCCCTGGTGGGTTGTGGCCTCCTCGGTCCACCTCGGGTGCCCATCTTCTGGTATATAATTCATTTTGACCTAGAAAAAATAAGGAGGAGACTTTCAGGACGGAGCGCCGCCGTCTCGAGGTGGAACTTGGGCAGGAGCAGTTTTGCCCTCCGGCAGAGCGATTCCGCTGGGGGAACTTCCCTTCCGGAGGGGGAAATCATGGACATCATCATCACCAACAACTCTCCCATCTTGGGGAGGGCAATCTCCATCAAGATCTTCAACAACACCATCTCCTCTCGAACCCTAGTTCATCTCCTGTGTTCAATCTTGTTACCAGAACTATAGATTGGTGCTTGTGGGTGACTAGTAGTGTTGATTACATCTTGTAGTTGATCACTATATGGTTTATTTGGTGGAAGATTATATGTTCAGATCCATTATGCTATTTAATACTCCTCTGATCATGAACATGTTTATAATTTGTGAGTAGTTATTTTTGTTCTTGAGGTCATGGGAGAAATCATGTTGCAATTAATCATGTGAAGTTGATATGCGTCCGATATTTTGATAGTATGTATGTTGTTATTCCCTTAGTGGTGACATGTGAACGTCGACTACATGACACTTCACCATATTTGGGCCTAAGGGAATGCATTGTGGAGTAGCAATTAGATGGTGGGTTGCGAGAGTGACAGAAGCTTAAACCCCAGTTTATGCGCTATTTCGTAAGTGACCGATTGGATCCAAAAGTTTAGTGCTATGGTTAGAATTTATTCTTAATACTTTTCTCGTAGTTGCAGATGCTTGTGGGAGGGTTAATAATAAGTAGGAGGTTTTTTCAAGTAAGAACAACACCTAAGCACCGGTCCACCCACATATCAAATTATCAAAGTAGTGAACACAAATCAAATCAACATGATGAAAGTGACTAGATGAAATTCCCGTGTACCCTCAAGAGCGCTTTGCTTATCATAAGAGACCGTTTTGGCCTGTCCTTTGCGTCAAAAGGATTGGGCTACCTTGTTGCACTTTTTTTACTACTACCATTACTTGCTCGTTACAAATTATCTTGCTATCAAACTACTCTGCTACTTACAATTTCAGCACTTGCAGACATTACCTTACTGGAAACTACTTGTCATTTCCTTCTGCTCCTCGTTGGGTTCGACACTCTTACTTATTGAAAAGAGCTATAAAATTGATCCCCTATACTTGTGGGTCATCAAGGCTATTTTCTGGCACTGTTGTCGGGGAGTGAAGCGCCTTTGGTAAGTGGAATTTGGTAAGGAAACATTTATATAGTGTGCTGAAATTTATTATCACTTGTTACTATGGAAAAGAATCCTTTGAGGGGTTTGTTCGAGGTATCTTCATGTCGTCCAGAACCACAATTAGCTACCCCTCAACCTACTGCACCTATTGAAAATATTGAATATGAAATTCGTTCGGGTATGATAGAACAACTGCTAGCTAATCCTTATGCAGGAGAAGGAACCGAACATCTTGATATGCACTTGATATATGTGGAACAAATTTGTGGATTTTTTAAGCTTGCAGGTTTACCCTGGGATGAAGTGATGAAAAAGGTTTTCCATTTATCTTTGAAGGGAAAATCATTGGCATGGTATAGGCTATGTGATGATATTGGATCATGGAATTGGAATCCTTTGAAATTGGAGTTCCACCAAAAATTTGATCATAAGCATCTAGTTCATCGTGATCGGAATTATATATATAATTTTTGGCCTCGTGAAGGAGAAATATTGCTCTAGCTTTGGGGAGGCTTAAGTCAATGTTATATTCTTGCCCCAATCATGAGCTCTCAAGAGAAATTATTATCCAAAAAATTTATGCTCGGCTTTCTCGTAATGATCAAACCATGCTTGATACTTATTGTGCTAGTTCATTTGTGAAGAAGACTATTGAATTCTGGTGGGATCTTTTGGAAGAATTAAAAGCAACTCTAAAGATTGGGAACTCGAAGAAGGTAAAGAGTCAGGTATTAAACTTAAGTATGATTGTGTCAAATCTTTTATGGATACTGATGCTTTTCAAAAGTTAGCACTAAATATGGACTTGACTCTGAGATAGTAGCCTCCTTTTGTGAATCATTTGCAACACATGTTGAACTCCCTAAGGAGAAGTGGTTTAAATATCACCCACCTATTAAAGAAGAAATTAAAGAACCAATACCAACTAAAGAAGAAACTATACTTTATAATGTTGATCCAGTTGTTCCTTCTCCTTATATTGAAAAACCCCTTTCCCTATTAGGATAAAGGAACATGCTAAAGCTTCAACTGTGGTTTACAAAAGCTATATTAGAACACCTAAACCTGATGAACAAATTAAAGTAGAACCTAGTATTTCTATGGTTAAAGATCTCTTGGAAGAGGATATGGATGGGCATGTTATTTACTTCTATGAAGAAGCTACTAGAATTGCTAAACCTGATAAAAGAGATAAACGTAGACCTGTTGTTGGCATGCCTGTTATTTCAGTTAAAATAGGAGATCACTATTATCATGGTTTATGTGACATGGGTGCTAGTGTGAGAGCTATTCCTTACACTTTATATGAAGAAATTATGAAAGACCTAGCACCCTGCCGAGTTAGAAGAAATAGATGTTACTATTAAACTTGCTAATAGATACACCATATCACCAGTTGGGATTATTAGAGATGTTGAAGTCTTGTGTGGAAAAATTAAATACCCTACTGATTTTCCTGTTCTTGGTTCCCCACAAGATGACTTTTGTCCCATTATTTTTGGTAGACCTTTCTTAAATACAGCTAATGCTAAGATAATTGTAAGAAACACACTATTGGTGTTAGCTTTGGTGATGAGTCTCATGAGTTTAATTTATCCAATTTTAGTAGAAATCATCATGAAAAAGAATTGCCTAGTAAGAATGAATTAATTGGTCTTGCTTCTATTGTCGTTCCACCTACCGATCCAAATATTTGCTATACCATGAAAATGAGTTAAATATGCATGAAATAATGAAATAGATACGGTTTTCTTTGAACAATGTCCTCTGCTTAAACACAATTTGCCTATTGAAACTCTAGGAGGTCCTCCTCCACCTAAAGATGATCCTGTGTTTGAATTAAAACAATTGCCAAACACTTTGAAATATGCTTATCTTGATGAAAAGAAAATATATCCTGTTATTATTAGTGCTAACCTTTCAGAACATGAAGAAGAAAGATTATTGAAAGTTCTAAGGAAGCACCGGGCTGCTATTGGATACACTCTTGATGATTTAAAGGGCATTAGTACCACTCTATGTCAGCACAAAATTAATATGGAACCTGATGCTAAACCCGTTGTTGATCACCAACGTTGGTTGAATCCAAAAATGAAGGAAGTGGTAAGAATGGAAATCTTAAAACTTCTGGAAGCAGGTATAATCTATCCTATCGCTGACAGTAGATGGGTAAGTCCTGTTCAATGTGTTCCTAAGAAAGGAGGTATTACTGTTGTTCCTAATGATAAGAATGAACTTATTCCACAAAGAATTGTTACAGGCTATAGAACGGTAATTGATTTTACAAAATTAAACAAAGCAACTAGAAAAGATCATTACCCTTTGCCTTTTATTGATCAAATGCTTGAAAGATTATCTAAGCACACACACTTTTGCTTCCTAGATGGATACTCTAGCTTTTCACAACCTGTTTCTCAACCTGATCAAGAATAGACTACTTTTACTTGTCCCTTTGGAACTTATGCTTATAGACTTATGCCTTTTGGTTTATGTAATGCACCTGCTACCTTTCAAAGATGTATGACTGCTATCTTCTTTGACTTTTGTGAAAAGATTGTTGAGGTTTTCATGGATGACTTTTCTGTTTATGGGAAGTCATTTGATGATTGTTTAAGCAAACTTGAGCGAGTTTTGCAGAGATGTGAACAAAGAAATCTTGTCTTGAATTGGGAGAAGTGCCACTTTATGGTTAATGAAGGCATTGTCTTGGGTCATGAAATTTTTGAAAGAGGCATTGAAGTGGACCAAGCTAAGGTTGATGCTATTGAGAAAATTCCATGTCCTAAGGACATCAAAGGTATTCGTAGTTTCTTAGGTCATGATGGTTTCTATAGGAGATTTATCAAAGACTTTTCTAAAATTTTTAGGCCTCTTACAAATCTTTTACAAAAGGATATTCCTTTTGTTTTGATGATGATTGTCTTGAAGCCTTTGAAACACTCAAGAAAGCCTTAATATCTGCACCTATTGTTCAACCACCTGATTGGAACTTGCCTTTTGAAATTATGTGTGATGCTAGTGATTATGTTGTTGGTGTTGTTCTAGGACAAAGAGTTGACAAGAAATTGAATGTTATTCATTATGCTAGTAAAAATCTAGATAGTGCTCAAAGAAATTATGCTACTAGTGAAAAAGAGTTCTTAGCAGTGGTGTTTGCTTGTGATAAATTTAGACCTTATATTGTTGATTCCAAAGTAACTTTTCACGCAGACCATGCTGCTATTAAATATATTATGGAGAAGAAAGATGCTAAACCTAGACTTATTCATCGGGTTCTCTTGTTACAAGAATTTGATTTACATATCATTGATAGAAAAGGAGCTGAGAACCCCGTAGAAGATAACTTGTCTAGGCTTGAAAATGTGCTTGATGACCCACTACCTATTGCTGATAGTTTTCCTGGTGAGCAGTTAGCTGCAATAAATGTTTCTCATAGTACTCCTTGGTATGCTGACTATGGTAATTACATTGTTGCTAAATATTTACCACCTAGCTTTACATACCAAAAAAAGAAAAAAAATCTTCTATGATTTAAGACATTACTTTTGGGATGATCCACATCTTTATAAAGGAGTAGATGGTATTATTAGACGTTGTGTACCTGAGCATGAATAGGGACAAATCCTATGGAAATGTCACTTTGAAGCTTATGGAGGGCATCATGCTGGAGATAGAAGTGCTCACGAGGTATTGCAATTTGGATTTTATTGGCCTACTCTCTTCAAGGATGCTCGTAAGTTTGTCTCTTCTTGTGATGAATGTCAAAGAATAGGTAATAACGGTATTCACTTGATGTTGAACCATTTGATGTTTGGGGATTTGATTACATGGGACATTTTCCTTCCTCTAATGGGTATACACATATTTTGGTTGTTGTTGATTATGTTACTAAATGGGTAAAAGCTATTCCAACTAGTAGTGCTGATCACAACACCTCTATTAAAATGCTTAAGGAAGTTATTTTCCCAAGGTTTGGAGTCCCTAGATATTTAATGGCTGATGGTGGTTCACACTTTATTCATGGTGCTTTCCATAAGATGCTTGCTAAGTATGATGTTAACCATAGAATTGCATCACCCTATCATCCTTAGTCTAGTGGTCAAGTTGAACTTAGCAATAGAGAAATAAAATTAATTTTGCAAAAGACTGTTAATAGGTCCAGAAAGAATTGGTCTAAAAAAATTAGATGATGCACTTTGGGATTATAGAACAGCTTACAAAAATCCCATGGGTATGTCTCCTTATAAAATGGTTTATGGAAAAGCTTGTCATTTGCCTCTTGAGTTAGAACATAAAGCATATTGGGCAGTTAAAGAACTCAACTATGATTTCAAACTTGCTGGTGAAAAGAGGTTATTTGATATAAGCTCTTTGGATGAATGGAGAACCCAAGCTTATGAAAATGCAAAGTTATTCAAAGAAAAAGTTAAAAGATGGCATGACAAAATAATTCAAAAGCATGAGTTTAAAGTTGGAGAATATGTTCTTTTGTACAACTCTCGTTTTAGATTTTTTGCAGGGAAGCTCCTCTCGAAATGGGAAGGCCCATACATCATCGAGGAGGTTTACCGGTCTAGAGCCATCAAAATAAATAACTCCGAAGGTACTAACCCAAAGGTTGTCAATGGGCAACGAATAAAGCATTATATCTCAGGTACGCCTATTAAAGTTGAAAGCAATATTATCCAAACTTCGACACCAGAAGAACACATAAAAGAGTCCTTCCGGAACACTCCAGAATCGTGAAAATAAAGAGGTACATTATACAGTAAGTCAACGGACTCCAAAAAATCCACAAAAATATTTTTTATCAGTTTTGGAATATTTTAAAATTTTGGAAATAAAGAAACTTCCAGGAAGCGCCCCTGGTGGGCACAAGACACCATGGGCGCTCCAGGCAAGCCTGGCGCACCCAGGTGGGTTGTGCCCACCTAGGACACCTTCCGTACTCCGTTTTTCTTCTGTATGCTTATCCTACAAGACAAAAAACTCTATATATACTTCCCGAACTTCTTAACCACCGTATCACGGAGAAATCCTCTATTCTCTTTTCTTGATGTTTCCGGTCAGATTTATCATGCCAGACATCATGTCTTCTTGCTCCTCCAACAACATGGAAGAAGATGCTTGGCTGATGAAGAGTGAGACGAAGCAGGAGGAGCTTACAGACGCCATCAAGGGAGACAAGGTCAAGAAAGCTACCTTAGATCCACCCCCGGTGGCAGCACAAGAGATGCTGGCCGAGGAGGAGGAAGAGGGTATCGTTAATCCCTACCTACCTCATCTTACTCCTGCTGAGACTAAGGCTTTTTGTGTTATTGAAATGGTTCGCATATAGAATAAGTATCTTACTCGCAAAAATATTCTGCATCAAGAAAATATCATCCATCTCCGGAGCGTCATCCGTCGGCTGGAGAACCTCTTGATCCTTAAGGATAGGATCGCTTCATCACCACCATCATCTTCTTCACCACCAAAGGAGAATTGAGTATCGGGTATGGGAACTCCCCTTGGCTTCCGCCAAGCTTGGGGGAGGTGCCCTGGTGTCGTATCATCCCACTATCTTTTTGCTTTTACTTATCCTAGTTCGATCATTTGCTTTTAGATGAAATAAAGTTTAGTTAGATCCTTTGTTCTTTGAGAGTTTGCTTAGTGATCTATCCTTGTAATAATGTGCAAGTTATATAATAAAGTTAGTTTGAGTTTTTGATTTCTTTATTCTTATGTTTCAAATAAAGAAAAAGAGAAAGGAAATAAATAGAAGAAAGGAAACAAATCAATAATATTATATACTAATCCTATGGTAGGTGATGGTACCACATAAGGAAAAGTATAAGTAGAAAAATTTATTAGAGGTTGGCAAACATATCATTAGTCAATGATGCAACTCATGAAAGAATTAATAAGGGAAGAGAAGATTCACATATAGATATAGTATCCTAGAAATCTTTTGTGATTGTGAGCCCTCATCAAAATATTATATGCCAAAATTGTTGACGTTGGACAAGGAAGACAACTTAATGGTTTATGTTTGTTTATATTCACATAGAAGTCATATTGTCATAGATCCTTTAACATGTGGCGCTTGCCCCTATCTTTGCTAGCCAAAAATTCCGCACTAAGTAGAGATACTACTTGTGCATCCCAAAACCCTTAAACCCAAATCTTTTTCAAGTGTCCACCATACCTACCTATGGATTGAGCAAGATCCCTCAAGTAAGTTGTCATCGGTGCAAAAAGGCAATAAAAATTGCTTCTAAAAGTGTGAGATCATTTAGTGTAAGAGAAAATTGAGCGTTGTACGAGCTTGGATGACAAAGAATAAAAGTGACAGACTGCATAATAAAGGTTGTCATCTTAAGGGGCAATACAACGTGATGTTCTCTTGCACTAAGGGATTGAGCATACAAACAAATAAGCATAGGGCAACCTCTGCTTCCCTCTGCGAAGGGCCTTTCCTTTATTTTTATGCACTTACTTTTATGCAAAGATTCAAAGTTTTCCTTCTATTCCTTTTATTTTTATCCTTTGGCAAGCATCATGTGGTGAGGACAAATGTAGGCACATATGTCAAGTTGAATATAGATAGCATGAGTTATTATTGTTGACATCACCCTTGAGGTGAGTATGTTGGGAGGCGAAACTATAAGCCCCTATCTTTCTATGTGTCCGGTTGAAACGTTGTGCTCATGGGTACGAGGTGAGTGTTAGCAATCATAGAAGACTATATGATGGTTGAGTATGTGGACTTTCCTAAAGGCTCTGATACGTGACCCTTCCTGAAAAGATGATGAATTGTAGTTGCAAAGTTGACTGAGAACATAGTTTGTCGGTTTCTAATAGAGTTTTTGCTTTATACTTCGATTGTGTGATGAACTATTACTTATAAATGAGAAGTATATGATAAAAGTTCTATGATAAAAGCCTTTTGTTTAATTTTGTTGCTGTTATAATAATCAACATGATGCTTCTATGTCCGTATTTTGTTTTTATCGACACCTCTCTCTCAAAGCATGTGGACATGTTTTTCGATTTCGGTTTTCGCTTGAGGACAATCGAGGTCTAAGCTTGGGGGAGTTGATACGTCCATTTTGCATCATGTTTCTTAAATGTTATTTATAATGTTTTTGTCCATAATAATGCTTTTTGGTGTAATTCTAATGCGTTTTCTCTCATAATTTACAAGGAACACACCAACAGGGAGAATTCCAGCAGCTGGAAATCTGGACCTGGAAAAGCTACGTCAGGCCACCTATTCTGCACAACTCCAAATGAGCTGAAACTACATGGAGATTTTTTATGGAATATTTAAGAAATACTGGATCCAATAAACACCAGAGGGGAGCCACCAGGTGGGCACAACCCACCTGGGTGCGCCAGGCCCCTCAGGCGCGCCCTGGTGGATTGTGGCCTCCTCGGCCCATTTTTGTGCCCATCTTTTGGTATATAAGTCATTTTGACTTAGAGAAATAAGGAGGAGACTTTCGGTATGGAGCGCCGCTGTCTCAAGGCGGAACTTGGGTAGGAGAACTTTTGCCCTCCGATGGAGCGATTCCGCCGGGGGAACTTCCCTCCTGGAGGGGAAAATCATCATCATCATCATCACCAACAACTCTCCCATCTTGGGTAGGGCAATATCCATCAACATCTTCAACAACACCATTTCCTCTCGAACCCTAGTTCATCTCCTATGTTCAATCTTGTTACCAGGACTATAGATTGGTGGTTGTGGGTGACTAGTAGTGTTGATTACACTTTTAGTTGATCACTATATGGTTTATTTGGTGGAAGATTATATGTTCAGATCCATTATGCTATTTAATACTCCTCTAATCATGAACATGTTTATCATTTGTGAGTAGTTACTTTTATTCTTGAGGTCACGGGAGAAATCATGTTGCAAGTAATCATGTGAACTTGATATGTGTTCGATATTTTGATAGTATGTATGTTGTTATTCCCTTAGTGGTGTCATGTGAACATTGACTACATGAAACTTCACCATATTTGGGCCTAAGGGAATGCAGTGTGGAGTAGCAATTAGATGGTGGGTTGCGAGAGTGACAGAAGCTTAAACCCCAGTTTATGCGCTATTTCGTAAGGGACCGATTGGATCCAAAAGTTTAATGCTATGGTTAGAATTTATTCTTAATACATTTCTCATAGTTGCGGATGCTTGCGGGAGGGTTAATCATAAGTAGGAGGTTTGTTCAAGCAAGAACAACACCTAAGCACCGGTCCACCCACATATCAAATTATCAAAGTAGCAAATACAAATCAAACCAACATGATGAAAGTGACTAGCTGAAATTCCTGTGTACCCTCAAGAACGCTTTGCTTATCATAAGAGACCATTTTGGCCTGTTCTTTGCCTCAAAAGGATTGGGCTACCTTGATCCACTTATGTTACTACTACCGTTACTTGCTCGTTACAAATTATCTTGCTATCAAACTACTCCGCTACTTACAATTTCAGCACTTGCAGACATTACCTTATTGAAAACTACTTGTCATTTCCTTCTGCTCCTCGCTGGGTTCTACACTCTTACTTATCGAAAAGATCTAAAATTGATCCTATACTTGTGGGTCATCATCCTCCTCCCAGGAACGTTCTCCACATAAGTGACTAGCACCCTTGGTTTTCAACCAAGAGGTCTTGGGTTCGAGTCCTAGGAACTCTCAATTTTGTCCTCCTTCCTTCCTCGCAAAAAAGGAAAGAAAATCAAAGACTTGAGAAGGCGTAAATAACAAGCTAGTGTACTAGTAAAGAGACGTTGCTGAGTTTTAGAAAAAAAGAGAGGCATGCTCCTGTAGCTCGTTCGAATCCAAACCTAGACTATGACTATATATGGTGCTATGTTACTCTGCAAGTAATGAAACTGACATATCCAACATTCGCTTCTCCTCTTCTCTACTTACTCTGCCTAGCATCAGAAGCTCTAGCCGCAGGAACCATGTCTGGTGGCTGCTCGTCCACCTGCTCTTCAGCAGGCAACAACCAGATATGCGCCAAGTCGCCACCCGTACCATCGCCTGGTGGTCTCATCACACCCCTGCCGACACACGCACCGCAGCCAGTTGCTCATCGCAACCCGCTACCGTTGGTGTGGTGCCACTGCTGCAAATCACGCAGAATCATCCGTCGCGTCTCAACCACAATCCTCAAGCCTGGCAAAGTCTTCTACAAATGCCCGAATCATGGGGTAATAATATTTTTAAGTGTTGTTCTGCTGCTTTCAGTTGCTTGTTTTTTTAATAGTTTGGTTGATGATCTTCCCATTTGATTCGTGCGGAAAAGGGAAGATTCATGTGATTTATATTTCTGGGAAGTTGCTGATGTGGGGGAATGCAACTATGCTGATTATTTGGTTAGCCGAGGAATCCCAGTACCAGCAGGTTGGGGTGTTGGACAAGTAACTGAAGGAACGATAGAAGAGGAAGATGCAGAGCAGAAGGTTAAAGATGCAGTTCCTCTGATCATGGCAAAACAACAGCGGCTGAACGACCTTGACAGCAATGAGGAGATGAAAGAGCATGTGAAGATAATGGGCAAAATCGATGTGCTATGTAGGATGATTGTCTCTTCTATTGCAGTGTATGTAGCACTCGTGATGTGTTCAGTGGCTATGACATGAGCACTTTGCTAAAACTAGTAATGAATGAAACCTGTGTAGCAGGCTGGGCGTACTGTTGTGAACATCTAATGATTTCTATTAACTGAAATCGGGGTATCCCCTTTTGCTCATATATAAATAAATTGCAGAGGCCCTTTTGGTAATAAATAAATAAATTAGCAGAGGCCCGGTCGGGTCAGCTTTGTTCCCATTCAAAGACGTCGAGAAAATTGCAGTCCAACAACAAACTATGTCATCAAATTCAAGTTTCACAGCCAAATATGAGTACAACTAAACAACAATGTCATCATTTTTAGTCGTCATACAAGCACCAAACACAAATCAACATACATAACAAGTGATGTTCTCACAGCAAAATACTAAACAACACGTTCATCAGGTTTCAGTTGTCATAGCAAACACAATTTCACATAGTAGATAAAAAAACGTCTTCTGAAAGGAAAATACGACAAAAGCAATCTAATCATCATCCGCAACAGCAGCGTCAACATCTTCGCCATGTGTATCAGTCTGAGTTGTAATTCCCCATATTGTCATCTTCTTCTTCATCCTCAATGTCCTCGAACGTTGGCTTCTTCTTGATCAACTCTTGTATGTCCACAGCACGACAGGCAATCTTTTCACCAGCGTCGTTGACGTGATGGTTCTCAAAGATATTAGGAACATGTGTGGAATCTTGTACATCAGGAGCAGTGTAAGCATCATATTGTTGTGAAACTTCATTAAACGAATTCCTCTGCTCAAACCTTTGCAATACTCTCTAGTCATCGCTATGTGCAAATGTGTCTTCCAAGAAAAATATCTATGTTGCTTGATTTGCCAAAATAAAAGGCTCATTGGTCTGGTACGCTGCCTTGACATTGATGGATTTGAAATAATCATCAGCTCTGGGTTTTGCGATCCTGGAAAACGGGTTATACCAATGACATCACAACAAAACCACACACCGTTGATCCTCGATACTGGAGATATACTTCAACTAAACAATGTCTTTTATGTTAGCATACATTTCAGTTGTCTCTCTGCCGTACGTATCCGTGCTGATGATGGCACTGTTTTGTGTCTTCTTGCCTTCATCGCGTGCAAGGGTGTTGTAGCGCACATCTCCAACAACGCAAGATTCATAATGTCTTACCCGAGTATCAGGACCCATTGCTAGTGCGTAAAGGGCATCATCAACTGCCTGCCCATGCTCCCGCATCTTCTTAACCTATGGTTAGAAAATAGACAAGATGATCATCTTATGTACTCAATATATTAAAAAAACTGACAGTGCAATTCAAAAGCTTACATGGCTCTTGAACCATTTCGCAAATCCTGCCATAACCAGTTTGTCAATGTTTCTTGGATTTTTCGGTAGTAACTCCTTTTTGTAGATGCTGCACAACATAGTGATCGCGTCAAACATCTAAATATATAAGAATGTGCTGCAAGTTTAGTAGATTATGATGTATAAGTTGCAGTACTTAGCACTTACTTGATATAAGGTAGTATCTCAGGACAGTTATTCAACACATACCAAACCATTTTGTCCAAATCTTTAGGTTTGTCCTCCTGTCGACTCTTCCCTGTAACTAGAACAGAATAATCAAAAACATTGAGCCTGGGATTGTCTTCACCACCTCTTTGCTAAGCTGATCAGCTGTTTCAATGTATTTTGAGCAGAATGTCAACGCTTCTGTAGCAATGTAGGCCTCTGCAATGGAACCCTCGGGTCTAGCTCTAATCCTAACATAGCCCTTGAAAGTGCCTAGCTGCCTTTCAATAGGGTACATACAGCCATGCTGTACTGGACCTCTAAGTAGTGCCTCATCAGGTAGATGAACAGCCAAATGCGCCATCACATCAAAGAAGGCTGGAGGATATATCTTCTCAAGGTCGCATAGGATAGTTGGTATCTTGTCTCTAAGACGCTCCAAAGCATCTACCCTGGTATTTCTACTACAGAGTTCCCTGAAGAATTGTCCCGACTCTGCAACTGCCCTGTATAAGTCAGGGCGGCCCAATCCTCTAAGGATAATAGGTAAAACCCTTTTAAGTAGGACGTGGCAATCATTAGTTTTCAACCCTCGTACCTTGTTTCCATCTGCACTGACTCTCCTTTCAGGGTTGGAAGAAAATCCATGTGGGAATCTCACACGTGGCAGGACCTCATAGAATTCTTTTCTTTTTACCTTGTCCAAGACGTACACAGCTGGTGCCATATCCCGTGGTTTACCTTCATCTTGCACCTGCAAATCCTGTCTGATACCCAGGTGTGTCAAATCAATCCTAGATTTTAAGGTATCTTTCGTCTTGCCTTCAATATTAAGAATTGTGCTGATAATGTTGTCACATATACTTTTCTCGATGTGCATCACATCAAGAATATGCCCTAGATCCAAATCTTACCAATACTCGAAGTCCGACAAAGTGGACCTGAGGGTAAACAATAATCTCTCTTCTGCCCTACCACGCTTCCTTTTCCCACTACCATTACCAGGACGGTTTCCTGGTGTAATATGCCTGACCTTCTCTAATTCTACTTGCAACTCATCGGCGGTGAGCCTCTTTGGCGCATCACGGGTTTCATGCTTTGCATTGAACACATGTCTTCGATATTTTGTAGGACGCGGCTTGTCCTTGGCAAGGAAACGACGGTGTCTGATACGTATCCAACGTATCTATAATTTATGAAGTATTCATGCTATTATATTATCTATTTTGGATGTTTATGGGCTTTACTAAGCACTTTTATATTATTTTTGGGACTAACGTATTAACCGGAAGCCCAGCCCAAATTGATATTTTCTTGCCTATTTCAGTATTTCAAAGAAAAGGAATATCAAACGGAGTCCAAACGGAATGAAACCTTCGGGAGAGTTATTTTTGGAACGGAAGCAATCCAGGAGACTTGGAGTAGACGTCAGGGAAGCTTCAAGGTGGCCACGAGGGTCAGGGGTGAGCCCTACCACCCTGGGCGCCCCCACCCTTGTGGGCCCCTCATGGCTCCCCTGACCGACTTCTTTCGCCTATATATATCCATATATCCTAAAAACATCAGAGAGCACCATAGATTGGGAGTTCCGCCGCCGCAAGCCCCTGTAGCCACAAAACCAATCGGGACCCTTTTCCGGCACCTTGCCGGAGGGGGGATCCCTCACCGGTGGCCATCTTCATCATCCTGGCGCTCTCCATGATGAGGAGGGAGTAGTTCACCCTCAGGGCTGAGGGTATGTACTAGTAGCTATGTGTTTGATCTCTCTCTCTCTCTCTCGTGTTCTTGAGGTGATACGATCTTGATGTATCGCGAGCTTTGCTATTATAGTTTGATCTTATGATGTTTCTCCCCCCTACTCTCTTGTGATGAATTGAGTTTTCCCCTTGAAGTTGTCTTGTCGAATTGAGTCTTTAAGGATTTGAGAACACTTGATGTATGTCTTGCCATTCTTATCTATGGTGACAATGGAATATTCACATGATATACTTGATGTATGTTTTGGTGATCAACTTGCGGCTTCAATGAACTTATGCATAGGGGTTGGCACACATTTTTGTCTAGACTCTCCGGTAGAAACTTTGGGGCACTCTTTGAAGTACTTTGTGTTGGTTGAATAGATGAATTTGAGATTGTGTGATGCATATCGTATAATCATGCCCACGGATACTTGAGGTGACATTGGAGTATCTAGGTGACATTAGGATTTTGGTTGATTTGTGTCTTAAGGTGTTATTCTAGTACGAACTCTATGATAGATCGAACCGAAAGAATCCTAGTGATAAAAAAAGAAACAAAAAGATTCGATTGCAAGATCTAAAGATATACCTTCAAGCACTCACCTCCCCGGCAACGGCGCCAGAAAAGAGCTTGATGTCTACTACACAACCTTCTTCTTGTAGACGTTGTTGGGCCTGCAAGTGCACAAGTTTGTAGGATAGTAGCAAATTTCCCTCAAGTGGATGACCTAAGGTTTATCAATCCGTGGGAGGCGTAGGATGAAGATGGTCTCTCTCAAACAACCCTGCAACCAAATAACAAAGAGTCTCTTGTGTCCCCAACACACCCAATACAATGGTAAATTGTATAGGTGCACTAGTTCGGCGAAGAGATGGTGATACAAGTGCAATATGGATGGTAGATATAGGTTTTTGTAATCTGAAAATATAAAAACAGCAAGGTAACTAATGATAAGTGAGCATAAACGGTATTGCAATGGTAGGAAACAAGGCATAGGGTTCATACTTTCACTAGTGCAAGTTCTCTCAACAATAATAACATAGATAGATCATATAAAAATCCCTCAACATGCAACAAAGAGTCACTCCAAAGCCACTAATAGAGGAGAACAAATGAAGAGATAATGGTAGGGTACGAAACCACCTCAAAGTTATTCTTTCGGATTGATCTATTCAAGAGTTCACACTAGAATAACACCTTAAGACACAAATCAACCAAAACCCTAATGTCACCTAGATACTCCATTGTCACCTAAAGTATCCGTGGGCATGATTATATGATATGCATCACACAATCTCAGATTCATCTATTCAACCAACACAAAGTACTTCAAAGAGTGCCCCAAGTTTCTACCGGAGAGTCAAGAAAACATGTGCCAACCCCTATGCATAGGTTCATGGGCGGAACCCGCAAGTTGGTCACCAAAACATACATCAAGTGGCACGTGATATCCCATTGTCACCACAGATAAACATGGCAAGACATACATCAAGTGTTCTCAATCATTAAAAGACTCAATCTGATAAGATAACTTCAAGAGGGAAACTTAATTCATCACAAGAGAGTAGAGGGGGAGAAACATCATAAGATCCAACTATAATAGCAAAGCCCACAATACATCAAGATCATGCCATAGAGAGATCAAACACATAGCTACTAGTACATACCCTCAGCCCCGAGGGTGAACTACTCCCTCCTCGTCATGGAGAGCGCCGGGATGATGAAGATGGCCACCGGTGAGGGATCGCCCCTCCGGCAGGGTGCCGGAATGGACTCCCAAGAGGTTTTTGGTGGCTATAGAGGCGTGCGGCAGCGGAACTCCTGATCTATCTCCTTTTTCGATGTTTTTAGGGTACGTAGGCTTATGTAGGCGAAAGAAGTCGGTCGGGGAAGCCTCGAGGGGCCCACGAGAGTGGAGGGCGCGCCCAGGGGGTGGGCGCGCCCCCCTGTCTCGTGGCTCCCTTGATACTCCCCTGGCTTGCACTCTAAGTCTCCTAGATCATAATATTTCCAAAAATAACGCTGCCGAAGGTTTCATTCCATTTGGACTCCGTTTGATATTCCTTTTCTTTGAAATATTGAAACAAGCAATAAAACAGCAATATGGGTTGGGCCTCCGGTTAGTAGGTTAGTCCCAAAAGTAATATAAAAGTGTATAATAAAGCCCGTAATCATTCAAAACAGATAATAAAATAGCATGAATGCTTCATAAATTATAGATATGTTTGAGACATATCACTGGTCTTTCTCTCCTTTCGCCCACCAGCGTTATAGTATGACGACCATTTTGTGGACAAGCCTTTGCCGGCCACACGACCAGCTGACGACGGCTTACTGAGCTTATCCTTGTTTTTCATTACGTTCAACGCCCTATTTAGAGTGTTGTCCCAAGGGGAGCTCTGAGACGACCCCGCGCTACTGCTTTCAGTCTACTACGGAAGGAATGTGAACCATTTAGAAATTTGGCTTCATTAATTAGAATGCAACCATATGGAGCTAATTACGCAGGGGTATATTCCTTACCAGAACACGCTCAAGTGCCTTGGTCTTCGGATCCGTGGTAATCTCCTTTGTTATCGGGTCCTCCTTGTACCGGACCCTGACATAGTTCCTGGTCTGCTTGTCACAGTATTTCTCGAAGCGGGGTAGTAGGCCTTGCTCGGCACGCTCCGTGTCCTCCTTGTCCCATATAGGCTCCGCCACTCTATAACCGCCTGGACCAAGTTGGTGGACCCCTAAGTTCAACTCCCGCATTTCTTTCACCCATTGACTTGATTCCATGGTTGCGCTGCTCTCGCACTTGATCTTGAACTCCTTGTAGTCATCTTCGCTGATCGAAGGATTTTTCACCTTGATCTTCTCATAACTATCACCTTTGTCAATCATTTTCTTCACCGCGCTTCTCCAAGTAGACAGGGCCATGCTCATCCTCATGAGTGTGGCATTGTTCACTTTATTCCCTGAGAGGCGTGTGTTTGCAAAGTCAGCGGGGAACTTGTATCATTCGTGCAGCTTCATGAAGAGGAGGCTGCGCAAATTCCCTCGGTCCTTATGCCTTAGGTTCTCAGTGTTGATCGAGACTGTGCTCTAGAGAATGCACCTGAGCTGAACCGAGTACCCCTTGACTAATTCTTTGGGCACCGTTGGATGCCCGTCCGAGTTCACTTCAGTAAATTCCTCCTTGACGGTGCCGAGCATGTTCGGGCGCTAGTCCTTCCGTTGCCTCTTCGGTTGGCTGCCATCTATGTGTGCGATGCCGTCATCAGTGCTGGCATCCTCGGTGGCACCATCAGTGATGTCATCCCCGACACCACTAGGGATTGTGTAGTCAGGATCGGTGTCTTCTATGGCGTCCTCATAGCGGTGAGGTTCTTCCTCCATCTCCTGGGACAGCTCCCAGAATTGCTTGCCCGAACCGCCGGCCTCATCGTTGTGGGCCATGTTTCACTCTAAATAGGAAAAAAGTTTGGTCAAAAAGTTGGTTATTGTCAAGGAACAAGATCATGGTCTCATCATTTAGGGTTTGTCGACACCGAGGCATCCTAAAAGCTAAGCTTTTATCATTTAGGGTTTGTCGATGCTGAGGCACCCTAAAAGCCTAAGCTTTCATCATTTAGGTTTTTATCGACACCGAGGCACCCTAAAAGCCAAGGTTTTATAATTTAGGGTTTGTCGATGCTGAGGCACCCTAAATGCTAAGTTAAGTTTTCATCATTTAGGGTTTATCGATG
Source organism: Triticum aestivum (assembly GCF_018294505.1). Classification (NCBI taxonomy): domain Eukaryota; kingdom Viridiplantae; phylum Streptophyta; class Magnoliopsida; order Poales; family Poaceae; genus Triticum; species Triticum aestivum. The sequence continues at coordinate 467,239,198 of NC_057813.1, forward strand.
CCGAGGCACCCTAGGTTGACTGATATATATGGGTATCTTCAAATAATATACCCTATCAAGAAAAGGGAAGGAGAATTCTAACTTGGGCCTAATCACTTGGCTCTATTGCCACCTATGGTTTAATGTAGCAAGAATAAAGGGGTTGATCCTACTTAATTAAGTACTAAGATACCCCGCCCCATGCATTAGTCGCAAGTACCCCATATGTCCTATTTTTAGCAAAGTCATGCTAAAATTCACGGAAAATTTCAGCATGACCTTTGCTGAAAATAGGACATATGGAGTTCCCGAATTTGCCAGAACGGAAGTTAATCGACATTCCGGCAAACTCAAGGGCCTCTCGGGGTACCTGCAAAATCATCACGACACGATGGTCGGAGACAAAACCCAGCAAACTAGCACCACAATGTGCCTCTACTTTCATATGGATGAAAAGGCCACAGACCATATGGTCCTCTGCTTTCATATGGACAAAAATCAGCTCAACTTATGTGAGCTTCCATTCCAGATCTAATAGGTCACCCAACAAAATAACATCAATAGTTTAGCAAGTCTGTACCCTCAAGAATGAACATATAGCAATATCTGTTATCCCCCCATAACATACGGAAATCAAAATCAGTTGTTAACTTAAAATTCATGGAGTACATTCATTTTAATACAAAAACTGCTGCTAATCATTGTGAAAAAAAATCATGGATTGTTGTTAACTGAAAATTAGTGAAAGAAACTGTTGCTGATCATGGATTACTCTTAATTAAAAATAGAGCATCTGGCTTGTCTTATCATGTTCACTAAGTCCACAAAAATGAATCGGTTTAGTAAACTTGAAGTACTCAACACGGTTCAGAGCTCACTACACTACACTACATCGCGTAATGGTTGAGACCTCACTACACTAGAACAAGCTCACTACACTACACTACACTACACATGCTTAAACTCTGAACATAAACAAACACCAGCAATGCCAGACCAATACTTTGCTGGAAAATTCTAAGAAGTATTTATGAGTTTTAGCTGACCTGAGGAACTCTGCAAGAATGGTTAGGTACCCCTGATAAATGCAGTAAAACAGAAGGCAATGCAATATGTAAACTACCTCTGTTTCTAGGCAACAAGAGTTATCATCAGTTTAGTTTGGTTACACCTCAAAATTCAATTTAAAATTTGTTCTTCCACTCAAATACAGAGCACTTTTCTGAATATGAATTTACAGTGGAAGCAAATAAACTTCTAGATGTTGGTTATGGTTGATGTTTAAAATATAGAGTACTTCTTTGAATATGACAATTGGCAACATGTACTTATGACAATCAGCAACATGTATATCCATGCTAGCATCTCTAGATGTTGGTCTAATACTTGTTTTTTTAATGTACTTATGACAATCAGCAACATGTCTATCCATGCCAACTTCATTGTTGTATGTCGGCGTTCTGGGAACGGGGGTCCCCAGACTTGCCTGCCTGCGGCCTGCGGCGTGGCTCAAAGGGGGCCCAGCATGGCCCATCTTCATCAACACAAGCTCAAGACCCTCGCGAGGGGCCAAGCCTCGCGAGGCAGATGACAAGGAGCTTCCTCAGGCACGGCCTCATCAGGCTGGCTCACGAGGAGGCGGAGAGTTCAAGGCGGGGTACCTCGCGAGGTGCCCATGACGCAAGCCATGACAACCAAGGGCGCCAGCCGTGCGCCAGCCGGGCGCCAGCCCGCGCAGTGTCCTTCTTTCCTCTTTGGTGCAAGGGGAGCAAGCGCGGACGAGAGCATCAAGCAAAGGCATCCATTTCGGTGCAACAAGACCAAGACCAGTCCAACGGCAGGATGGAGGTCACCGTGGAGCCCAAGCCGGCGTCACCACTAGAGCCTTTGACAGGCGAGGACCAACTTTAGTCAGGATAAGTGTACTAGATGTTCCCTTTCAAAATGGCCAATTGTTGGCGCCCTTCCCGCTCAATATTTGGGAAGAGGCCCGGGGCCTTCGCCTATAAATAGGACTAGCCACCCACAGGGTAGAGGCATCTGATAGGAATCAGGAGATAGGATAGGCATCCAGAATCAACCCCTCCAAAGGGACAACTCCATCACAAGAATAGACCCTCGTGAGGCTGTTCTTCCTTGTATTGTTCATCATCAGCCCAAGAGGCAATCCACCACACCACACACTGGAGTAGGGTATTACACCACAATGGTGACCTGAACCAGTATAAATCTTGTGTCCCTTGTGTTGTTCTTCTCATAGTTTAGATCCTAGTGATTCGGTGAGGAACAGGTAGGTAGAAGGCGAAACCTCCGCGCGCACCCCAGTGTTCGAACCTCAAGGGTCTGCCGGAACCCTAAATCCGACATTTGGCGCACCAGGTAGGGGTGCACCAGAATTCCTCCTCTGTTGCCCTGCTCTTCTCTGATCGTCGCGTCCATGGCTGACGCTCGTCGGGCTGCTCGCGCCGCTCGAGTCGCCCGGACGGCTCCCGTCGGCGGACGCCCTCGTCGTTCCCCATCGCCCGCCGTCAACACCGCCACCGGCCCGGCAGGGGACAAGCAGCGAGTATCGCCCCTGCATCCTTCCGTGGCCTCTTGGGAAAAGCCGTGCGACCTCTTCCTCGCCCACCACGCCGCGCCGGCCTCCCCGGTCGTCGCGGCCCTACTGGGAGGCTCGCAGGCGCCGCCCTCCAGTCGCCATGTCAAGTCGTTCATCCGCCGGGTCGGCGCCGCTTCCGCGCGGCAGGGGGCTTCTCTGGACCGGCCGGAGCCGCAGGCCGGGCTAGCCTTCAGTTCGGAACACCACCCCTCCAACTCGGCCTGCTCGGGTGCGCTCCCGATGCTGTGCTCCCCTACTATCAGCCAGGTGGCTATCACCAGGACCCTCATCGACGATGGCATGGGCCTCAACGTGCTTTCAGTCGAAACCTTCGACCTCCTCCGCATACCCTGGGAGCAACTGAGGCCGAGCCAGCCCTTCATGGGCATCGGGGGCAGGTCTTCCAGCTCCTTGGGACAGATCCGGCTCCCAGTGACCTTTGGCACCTACGATAATTTCCGCACAGAGCTAGTCGATTTCGACATCGTCCTCATCAGCCTCCCCTACAATGCCATCCTCGGCTACCCAGCACTGGCCCAATTCATGGCCGCGACTCACCCGGCATACAACCTCATGAAGATGCCCGGGAGCAGCGGAGTCCTCACCGTGCCTGGGGACACCGGGGACGCGCTGCGAGCGCTCCAGCTCGCCTTCAAGATGGCGGCGTCAGCACAGCCCGCCAACGCGGGGGGCCCCGAGCCCAAGGGGGCTGCGCCAGCCAAGAAGAAACAGTTGTTCACCCAAGACAAGGCGGAGACCAAGCAGATACCCGTCGACGAGTACGGGTCCACCAGCGCCACTTTCACCATTGGCGCCCACCTCGAGCCCGAGCAGGAGGAAGCCCTGGTCAAGTTCCTGTGTGCAAACAAGAAGGTGTTCGCTTGGGAGCCCGATCAGCTAGCAGGGATCCCATGGGGCGTGATCGAGCACCACCTCAACGTGTGCCCCAACGTGCGCCCCGTGAAGCAGAAAGCGAGGCGGCAGTCCACTGAAAAGCAGGCCTTCATCATCCAGGAGACCCGCGAGCTGAAAGCCGCGGGGGTCATTCGCGAGGTTCGATATCCAGATTGGTTGGCCAATCCTGTGGTAGTACCAAAGAAGGGAGGGAAGGAACGCATGTGTGTCAACTTCACCAACCTCAACAAAGCATGCCCGCAAGACCCTTTCCCGCTCCCACGTATCGATCAAATCGTCGATTCCACCGCTGAGTGTGACTTGTTATGCTTCTTGGACGCCTTCTCTGGGTATCATCAGATCAAGATGGCGGTGGAAGACATGGAGAAGACGGCCTTCCTAACCCAGTGTGGGGTGTACTGCTATACATGCATGCCCTTCGGACTGCGCAACGTCGGGGCAACCTTTCAGCGGCTCATGCACATCACCTTGGGCCCGCAACTCGGGAAGAATGTGGAAGCTTACGTCGACGACATTGTAGTGAAGTCTCGTGAGGCCAAGACCCTGATACAAGACCTGGAGGAAACCTTTGCAAACCTCAATGCAGTAAGCCTGAGGCTCAACCCGGAGAAGTGTGTGTTTGGAGTCCCCTCGGGCAAGCTCTTGGGTTTCCTCGTGTCCCACCGAGGCATCGAAGCCAACCCAGAAAAGGTCAAGGCGGTCGAGGACATGAGCCCGCCAAAGACCCTCAGAGAGATGCAGAAGCTCACTGGGCACGTGACTGCACTGGGGCACTTCATCTCCAGGTTAGGGGAGCGAGCGCTGCCTTTCTTCCAGTTGATGAAGAAAAAGGGGCCCTTTGAATGGACTGAAGAGGCCGACAAGGCATTCCAAGATCTCAAGAGATACCTGACCAGTCCACCGGTGATGGTGGCCCCATTCCCACAAGAGCCCTTGGTACTCTACCTCGCCGCCACTCCCTACTCAGCCAGCGCGGCCCTGGTGGCGGTTAGGGAGGAGCGTCAGACCAAAGCCACGGCAGCCGCCCGCACAAAGGCAAAGCAGGACCGAAAAGGACTCACAGAGATCACTACCACGATCGAGGAAGATCAGCCGCCGCAAGGGAACGCACCGGGAGCGGGAGAGGCCCTTCCCCCAGGCAACCAGCTTCTGGAGACTCCGCCGCCTCAGGAGGCACCACGGCTTCCGGAGGACGTCACCAGCACAAACGCTCCAAGCCTCGTCGAGCACCCAGTGTACTTCGTCAGCACGGTGTTGCGGGATGCGAGGGCACGGTACCCCATGCCTCAGAAACATCTCCTCGCGCTACTGGTGGCCTCACGTAAGCTGCGGCATTACTTTCAGGGTCACCCTATCAAGGTTGTCTCAGCGTATCCCTTGGAAAGAGTGCTCCGGAGCCCTAACTCAGCCGGAAGGGTCACCGAGTGGAACATTGAGCTACAGGCATTTTAGCTCGAATTCAGCACGACCCGAGTCGTCAAGGGGGCCGCCTTGGCAGATTTCATGGCAGAGTGGACAGAAGCGCCGGGCCTAAAGGCTGATGAGGACCGATCCCTCTCCTCGGGAAGTGAGGCGTCGGACGGTTGGGTCATGTACTTCGACGGGGCGTTCTCCAGGCACGGCGCGGGGGCTGGCGTGGTACTTATATCTCCTACCCAAGACAAGCTCTACTATGTCGTGCAGCTCTGTTTCCAACACGGAGAAAAGGTCTCCAACAACATAGCAGAATATGAAGGCCTGATAGCGGGCCTGAAGGCCGCTGCCGCCCTCGGAGTAAAGCACCTTACCATCAAAGGTGATTCACAACTCCTCGTCAACTTCTCCAACAAAGTATACGAGCCAAGCGATGAGCACATGGAAGCCTAACTTGCGGAGGTCCGCAGGATGGAGAAGCAGTTCTGGGGGCTGGAGTTACAGCACATGCCCCGTGGCACCAATCAAGAGGCCGACGACATCGCCAAACGAGCGTCCAGGCGACTGCCTCAGGAGCCTGGCGTCTTCGAAGAACGGCTCTTCAAGCCCTCGGCCACGCCATCACTGTCAAGCGCGGTGCAGCCTCGGGAGGAGCTCCCCCAGCCGCCAGCCTCGGGAGCCCTGATCTACGGGCCGGCCTCGGGGGCGCGTCTGCTCTTGACAATGGAGCCTTAGGAGGGGTGCTGGGTCACGGAGCTCCGGAGCTATCTGACACAAGGGATCTTGCCAGAGAAAGAGGAGAAGCGGAGCATGTGGCGCGGCATGCCACAGCATACTGCATCAGGGATGGGGAACTCTACCGGAAGCAACCAAATGATGTATCCCTACACTGCATCTCCAGGGAGCAAGGGAAAGAGCTGCTGGTGGACATACATGGTGGAGACTGTGGGCACCACTCGTCATCACGAACCCTCGTGGGCAAGGCATTCCGAAGCGGTTACTATTGGCCTACCGCGCTCAATGACGCTGTCGAGCTGGTAAAGGCCTGCGAAGCCTGTCAATTCCATGCAAAGCAGATCCATCAGCCGGTGGGAGGCCTGCAGACCATACCTCTCACATGGCCATTCGCAGTTTGGGGGCTTGATATCCTGGGCCCGTTTCTCCGGGCGCCAGGGCGCTATCGCTACCTCTACATCGTCGTGGACAAATTCACCAAGTGGGCCGAGGTGGAAGCCGTCTGCACCATCCCCGCGGGTTCAGCGGTCAAGTTCATCAAGGGCATCGTGAGCCTGTTCGGGGTGCCGAACCGCATCATCACCGACAACGGTTCGTAGTTCACCAGTAACCTCTTCAAAACATACTGTGCTAACCTTGGAACGCAGATATGTTATGCTTTAGTGGCGCACCCCCGAAGCAACGGCCAGGCCGAGCGGGCCAACGCGGAGGTCCTGAGGGGAATCAAGACCAGAACATTCAAGAAGAAGCTGGAAGCTTGCGGCAGAGGCTGGTACGACGAGCTCCAGTCCGTGTTGTGGTCCATCCGCATGACCGCGACCAAGCCGACTGGAGAAACCCCTTTCTTCTTGGTCTATGGAGCCGAAGCAGTCCTCCCTCACGAGGTCAGACGTCGGTCCGCACGGGTCCTGGCGTTCGACGAAGCGCAGCAGGACGCCATGCGGGAAATGGACCTCGTGCTGGGGGAGGAGCGTCGTCGGTGAGCCGTGCTGCGAGCGGCGAGATACCAACAAGCACTGCGGCGATACCACTGCCGCAACATCCACCCCAGGACTCTTGAGGTAGGGGACCTCATGCTCATGCGGGTTCTCTCCAGGGAGGGACTGCATAAGCTCTCTCCCATGTGGGAGGGCCCGTTCAAGGTTGTTCATGTTTCCAGGCCCGGCTCCGCGCGCTTGGAGACTCAGGAGGGGGTGCCGGTCCAGAATGCGTGGAACATCCAGCACCTCCGGAGGTTTTACCCCTGAAAAGGCCCAGAGCCTGTGAAGAAGGCAAATGCTTGTGAAGATCATCTTTTTGGAAAAGGCCCAGAGCCTGTGAAGAAGGCGAATGCTTGTGAAGATCATCTTTTTGGAAAAGGCCCAGAGCCTGTGAAGAAGGCGAATGCCTGTGAAGATCATCTTTTTGGAAAAGGCCCAGAGCCCGTGAAGAAGGTGAATGCCTGTGAAGCTGTTGCGTTTTGGAAAAGGCCCAGAGCCTGTGAAGAAGGCGAATGCCTGTGAACTGTTGCGTTTTGGAAAAGGCCCAGAGCCTGTGAAGAAGGTGAATGCCTGTGAAGCTGTTGCGTTCTGGAAAAGGCCCGGAGCCTGTGAAGAGGGCCAATGCCCGTGAATCTTGCTTTCCTGAAGAAAGGCCCATAGCCTGTGAAGAAGGCTAACGCCTGTGAAGCTCGCCGCCCGTGACACTCTCACGTAATAATGAGTTGGGGCTGTACACGCCCCGGAGTCTCAGGAGTGCCGGCCTCAGACCCTGGGGCTCCCTCCCACGCCCAGTGGCAGCACTTAGCTCCGCACTGGTGAGAAGACGTCGAAGACTAGACTAGGTGCCGGACGCGGCTTTTTCATTTGCTTTCTGCAGTTGGCTAGTTCATTCTCATTGAAGTTTTATTGAAACTGTCGCTGTCTTTTGACTTATGGCTCTTCGTTTTTCGCCCTCCGGCCTCGATTTCTCTTGTGCAAGGTCTCGCGAGGGGATGGCTCTGGCGCCCTCGCGAGTGTCTCGATCCTCTCGGTCAAGACTTCATGACCCGGATCCATTACAGGAGTATCCCTCCAGTCCATGCCTCACGGGCACCGCGACACGAATACAGGACCTGGGTCGGTCGCCCCATGGCCAAGGCTGGGGATTACCTACGCGCGGGCGGTCGGCAAGAAGGAACAATACCAAAATAACAGAAACACTACGACGATTGACAACGACAACACAAACACGCCCCCACGGGGCCCCCACATAGTTGTCTTTTTGTGCAGGAAAAAGGGGGAGGGAGGAACAAATCAGGCGAAGCTCGCCAGGCACCTGACCCGAGCTGCCTCCGGAGCTCAAGCGGACTCCCTCTCGCGCTTCACCAGGGTGCGACGGCGGGCAGACCCGCTGCCACCCTCCAAGCAGGCACGATGGCGTGGGGGTTGAACGCGGCCGCTACTAGAAGAGTTGCTGCCCGAAGAGGAACCAGTGAAGCTCGAGCAATCCTGGGCGCCGCCAGCCACGCGCGCGCTGCCCTCTCCATCCCCGCCGGGGCTGGGTCCCCGACCGTGGCCGTCGTCTTTAGGGCAGCACCCAGCACGGCGACCATCTTCCCCGAACACCCTCACGTAGAGGGTGGCATCGCCATAGAACTTCAAGTGCGAGGTGCACCGGCGGCTCAGGCCACGTGCGCGGGCAAACGTCTGCCAACCGCGGGTCAGGGCCAGGCTCCCGGCTGTGAAGACCTCAAGCGAAGCCCACGAGGCACGGCTGCAGCAACCGTCCGCCTGGAGCCAGAGGCCGCCCGGGGCGCCAGCCGGGAGCTCGCCTAGGAGGAAGCGAGGGAGCTGAAGCCGGGTGCTGGCCGGCTCCGCTGCCCACACAACAAACTCCGGCAGCACCTCCGCAGCACGAGAGTGCGGCCTCGGGAGTTGCACGGCCGAAACACACACCCCGACCGCAGCCGGCCATCCGTCGCCACGCGGGAAGTCACCTCCGCGGCCACGGGGAACCACAGTGGAGGCCACGGGGTGCTTGCGAGGGCGGCCGCGACCGCGCTTGGGCGGGGGAGAGGCAGGCTCAGCCTTGCGAGCCTTTCCCTTCTCTGCGACCGAGAACCTCCTTGGCGGGGCCATGAGGAAGAAAGAGAGGCAAGAAGGGATGAACTGGAAGGGCACTCGGCGTGCCATACTTAAAGCCAGAGGAGGCCAACCGTCGGCCTCCGAGGCCACAGGTAATCATGACTCGCTTCGCATGCAGGGACTTGTCAAATCTGTGCAGTTGCCGAGGCATCATGGGGAAGTGGAGACGCCCACGTCCAATCAACCGCCACGCGGCGCCAAGGCCGCTGGCTGTTAGGGCCCGCGACGCTTCGCACTTGCCATTTCTCCTCTCTGCTCGGCCAAGTCCGGGCGTGCCTTGGGCCCGGGGGCTACTGTCGGTGTTCTGGGAACGGGGGTCCCCAGACTTTCCTGCCTGCGGCCTGCGGCGTGGCTCAAAGGGGGCCCAGCATGGCCCATCTTCATCAACACAAGCTCAAGACCCTCGCGAGGGGCCAAGCCTCGCGGGGTGGACGACAAGGAGCTTCCTCAGGCATGGCCTCATCAGGCTGGCTCGTGAGGAGGCGGAGAGTTCAAGGCAGGGTACCTCGCAAGGTGCCCATGACGCAAGCCATGACGACCAAGGGCGCCAGCCGGGCGCCAGCCCGCGCAGTGTCCTTCTTTCCTCTTTGGTGCAAGGGGAGCAAGCACGGACGAGAGCATCAAGCAAAGGCATCCATTTCGGTGCAACAAGACCAAGACCAGTCCAACAGCAGGATGGAGGTCACCGTGGAGCCCAAGCCGGCGTCACCACCAGAGCCTTTGACAGGCGAGGACCAACTTTAGTCAGGATAAGTGTACTAGATGTTCCCCTTCAAAATGGCCAATTGTTGGCGCCCTTCCCGCTCAATATTTGGGAAGAGGCCCGGGGCCTTCGCCTATAAATAGGACTAGCCACCCACAGGGTAGAGGCATCTGATAGGAATCAGGAGATAGGATAGGCATCCAGAATCAACCCCTCCAAAGGGACAACACCACCACAAGAACAGACCCTCGCGAGGCTGTTCTTCCTTGTATTGTTCATCATCATCCCAAGAGGCAATCCACCACACCACACACTCGAGTAGGGTATTACACCACAGTGGTGGCCTGAACCAGTATAAATCTTGTGTCCCTTGTGTTGTTCTTCTCGTAGTTTAGATCCTAGCGATTCGGTGAGGAATAGGTAGGTAGAAGGCGAAACCTCCGCGCGCACCCCAGTGTTCGAACCTCAAGGGTCTGCCGGAACCCTAAATCCGACATTGTATACTTGTTTTCTTGTTGTAATTTCCTTGCTGTAATTAACCAACTTATGATGACAGACTGAAGCAAGCTATAATCTACTACAATTATCACAAGATAGAAGAAGAACTCATCTAGCAATGCTCATGCTCAACAACTATGGATTAACGTAGGAGAAAGAAGATTAAGGTTGGTCTTATACTTGTTTTTTAATGTACTTATGCAACTATGCAGGTACCTGTGGCAAGAACCTCTCCACTCAAAGAACATGAGCAAAACATGTGTTATTTAATTAGGAAAGTAGGACCAAACTACATTCACCTGTCAAGCGATGTTACCATTCATCTAGCAATACAAAAAAACACAGAAATTGCAACAAAATGTCACCTGTCAAACGATGTTGAGGATGCAGATCTGCTCGCTCGAGAGCAGGGCCGAGGGTTTGCTGCTTCAGGGGCGTGTGGAGGGGGCAGACCCGTGACTTGGTTCTCGGTGACGCTTGTGGGGAGGCCTACTCGAGGAGGAAGCACGCGAGGATGGTGGCTGCTGAAAGGGATCGAGAAGAGGTGTCTAGAGGGGGGGTGATTAGACACTAAGTACCAAAAGTTGCAGTTTTTAACTTCTTCAAGTTGGAGTGGAGTTTAGGCACAAGTTTAACACTCACAATACATAACAAGCAAGCATGCAAAGAGTATATGAGCAGTGGAAAGTAAAGCATGCAACTTGCAAGAATGTAAAGGGAAGGGTTTGGAGGATTCAAACGCAATTTGGGGACACGGTGACTTTTGAGCCGTGGTTCCGATATGTGGTGCTATCATACATCCACATTGATGGAGACTTCGACCCACGAAGGGTAACGGTTGCGTGAGTCCATGGAGGGCTCCACCCACGAAGGGTCCACGAAGAAGCAACCTTGTCTATCCCACCATGGTCGTCGCCCACGAAGGACTTGCCTCACTAGCGGTAGATCTTCACGAAGTAGGCGATCTCCTTGCCCTTACAAAATCCTTGGTTCAACTCCACAATCTTGTTGGAGGCTCCCAAGTGACACCAAGACAATCTAGGAGACACCACTCTCCAAGAAGTAACAAATGGTGTGTTGATGATGAACTCCTTGATCTTGTGCTTCAAATGATAGTCTCCCCAACACTCAACTCTCTCTCACAGTTTTTGGATTTGGTGTAAAGAAGATTCGAGTGGAAAGCAACTTGGGGAAGGCTAGAGATCAAGATTCATGTGGTAGTAATGGAATATCTTGGCCTCAACACATGAGTAGGTGGTTCTCTCTCAGAAAATGGATGTTGGAAGTGTAGGTTTGTTCTGATGGCTTTCTCCACGAATGAAGAGTGGGTGGAGGGGTATATATAGCATCCACACAAAATCTAACCGTTACACACAACTTGGCAAACTCGATGGGACCGAATTGGTAAACTCGGTCAGACCGATTCAGCAAATCTAGTGACCGTTAGGATTTTCGGTGGGACCGACATGCAACTCGGTAGGACCGATATGGTTAGGGTTAGGGCATAATGTAATCTCGGTGAGACCGATTACACAAACTCGGTGGGACCGATTTTGGTAATAAGCTAACCAGAGAGTTGGTCAGGCAAACTTGGTATGACCGATTACACAAACTCGGTGGGACCGATTTTGGTAATAAGCTAACCAGAGAGTTTGCATTGTAATCTCGGTAGTACCGATTACTCAAACTCGGTGAGACTGATTTTGGTAATGGACATACACAGAGATATTACAATCCCATCTCGGTGAGACCGAGATCCCTATCGGTGAGACCGATTTGCCTAGGATTTGTGGCAGTGGCTATGACATCTGAACTCAGTGGCGCCAGATAGAAAGAATCGGTGGTGCCGAGTTAGACTTTTGGATTAGGACAAATGTGGATGTGAGAAAGTAGTTGAGGGCTTTGGAGCATATCACTAAGCACTTTGAGCAAGCAAGCCATTAAGCAACACCTCATCCCCTCTTGATAGTATTGGCTTTTCCTATAGACTCAGTGTGATCTTGGATCACTAAAATAGAAAATGTAGAGTCTTGAGCTTGGAGCTTGAGCCAATCCTTTGTCCTTAGCGTCTTGAAGGGGTTCCACATCCTTTAGTCCATGCCACTCCATTGTTGAACTTGTCTGAAACATACTAGGTAAAAGTGTTAGTCCAACAAGAGATATGTTGACATTAATTACCAAAATCACCCAGGGAGCACTTGTGCTTTCAATCTCCCCCTTTTTGGTAATTGATGACAACATACATCAAAGCTTTAGATAAAGATATAAAGAATAACGAGTAAAGCTTTGGAAAGACATGTAACATGCATAGGCTCCCCCTACATGTATGCAATCATGTGGATATGGAATATAGAAGCATGTGAGAGCATAACCATGACAGAGTAAGCAATGTGTTACATGTATCTTGGCTATATGCATCATAGCAAATGATGTGAATATGGGAAATGTACCTTCATGCTCATGAGTCCTTCTTGCAAACAGTATGTACATCAGCAAGAATTCCTCATACACATGACTGTGATGCATATACTTACCTTGTGGTCTTGAGTTGGCTTAGGATGGAATGAACCTCTGAAAATAGGGTTAGATAACACAGATACACCTACTGGCCAGAGCAAGCAAAAGAAGCCACAAGAGTACCAAGACGGGGATGACATGTAGAGAGTGAGTACTAAGTTCCACATTGAATATAGACATGTCCCCAAAGGTAAAGATGTGCAATGAATTTAAAGAATTTCTTTCCCTCAGATATCTTGCTCCCCTTGAATCTAGCATGGGATACTGGGAGAAGATAGGGAACAGAAAATTAGAGCAAAATGCAGAATCGGAGCTCAAAGAAACAAATGAACAGAGCTAATGCAAATAAGCACATATGAACATGTCTTCCCCCTCAAGAAGACATGTGGCATCTCTCCTCTTGAACACCAAGCATCTGGGATCCTTGAAGATTACTCTCTTCTTGAGTATTCTCTCCCCCTAGAGATATCTCTCTCCCCCTGTTGAAGTGATAAGCTTTGATGTGATCTCTCTCTCCCCCTTTGACATCAATTTCCAAGAAGGGTCTTCTGGAATTTTTCGTAAATGGCTTTGGTCCTTGAGTCACAACACAAAGCACTGATAAAAATGTGATGCTTGTAGAGGACAAGATTCATTGAGTGGAGCTGGAAAAAAATAATGCAGGAATAAATGGCAAAATGTTTTTCCTGTTGTGAAATCGGTGGCACCGAGTTGATGCTTTGGTTGCACCGAAAGGATTCGGTTAGACCGAAAACATCAAACCGCTGAGACCGAGTTCATAGCAGTGAAAACACTTGTCACCTCAGCTCACTAGACAAGTAAGATCTCACAAGGATTTGCAAGGAATTATCAGAAAGATTTGCAAGGAATTGGATGCAGGGAATGCAGAACAGAACAGAAAGAAAAGAAATCTAGATGAATTTTTTTGGAAGGGGAAATAAATATGAATGAGACAAATGCAAGAGCACAGAAAAGAACACAAGAGAATTTCATCTAGAGATGGTCGGCGACAAAGTCACCTATGTTAGAGTATATTGACTTAGGAGTCAAGTGAGATCACTTGATCATAGGTCATACTCATCGTTTAAGCTCAAAATGGGGTCACCATTTTTCGTTTAAGCATCTTGATGTATTCTCATCTTGTTGAGTTGCTTTGACTCATGTCTTGGAGTAAAGCTTCTCTAAGATGGAATAACATACCTTGGGTGGTGGTGTTGATCGTGATCATGTAGTTAAACTTGTGTGGGGTGCTCAAGGTTGATGTAGCTCATCAAGAGTTGGGAGCACCACTTGTAATTTGAGTTCATCTACCTACATGGGTTAGTTTTTGAAAGGAAGAGCACTTGTGTATCCAAAATGACAATCATGAAACTCAACATAGAATTTGTCAAAGGATATGTTTGAATGGTTTTGTGCTTCCTTGTCTTCAACCACCATTGTGTAGAGACTTGGTGATGTAGAGATTGCTCAAGATGTGAGTGAGTTGCAATCTCATAGATTTTGATTCATCCAAGTACCTACAAGGGTTAGATAACATGCAAGGTGCAAATATATCCAAGACATAAGATTTTCATCATAAGAGAAATATCAAGGATTGGTCATAAGCTCATGTCTTGCATGTATCCAATGGAGTTCCTACTCCAAGTTTGAAGCATCAATGATGTTCAATTCACCTCTTAACCTGCAAAACACTCTCTCATCAAGTGGTTTAGTGAATATATCCGCTAATTGCTTTTCGGTGCGAACATGCTTAAGATTAATGTCACCCTTAGCAACATGATCTCGAATGAAATGATGACGAACTTTAATATGCTTAGTTCGAGAGTGTTGCACGGGATTATGAGCAATCTTGATAGCACTCTCATTGTCACAAAGTAATGGAACATGTTTCACATATATCCCATAATCTTTAAGAGTTTGGGTCATCCAAAGTAATTGAGGACAACATGAACCAGCGGCAATGTATTCCGCTTCGGTGATGGATAAGGATACTGAGTTTTGTTTCTTGGAAGACCAAGACACAAGAGATCTACCAAGAAATTGACAAGTACCCGAAGTGGACTTTCTATCAACCTTGTCACCGGCATAGTCTGAGTCGGAGTAGCCAACAAGATCGAAAGAGGCCCTCTTAGGATACCAAATGCCAAAATTTGGTGTATGGATTAAGTATCTCACTATCCTTTTCACGGCCTTAAGATGACATTCTTTAGGAGCAGCTTGATATCGTGCACACATGCACACACTTAGCATGATATCGAAACATGAAGCACATAGATATAACAATGAACCAATCATAGAGCGATAAACCTTTTGATCTACCGGTTCACCATCTTTGGTCAAATCAAGATGTCCACTAGTAGGCATGGGTGTAGTCATACCTTTGCATTCTTGCATATTGAACTTCTTGAATAAGTCCTTGGTGTACTTTGTTTGAGAGACAAAGGTACCTTCCATAGTTTGCTTGATTTGCAAACCAAGAAAGAATTTGAGTTCACTCATCATAGACATCTCAAACTTCTCCGACATTAGCTTCCCAAACTTTTCACTAAAATGAGGGTTAGTAGAACCAAATATAATATCATCAACATAGATTTGGCACACAAATAGTTCTCCATTGACCCTCTTAGTACAAATAGTAGAATCTACTTTCCCAATTTCAAAGCCTTTTTCAATGAGGAACTTGGTCAAGCATTTATACCACGCTCTAGGAGCTTGTTTAAGACCATAAAGAGCTTTGTGAAGTTTGTAAACATGATCAGGTTTCTTAGGATTAACAAAGACGGGAGGTTGTTTAACATAAACTTCCTCCTCTATTTCACCATTTAGAAAAGCACTTTTAATGTCCATTTGGTACAAGGTAATATCATGGTGATTAGCATAGGCAAGTAAGATGCGAATGGAGTCAAGTCTAGCAACAGGAGCATAAGTCTCACCATATTCCATACCTTCGACTTGTGTGTAGCCTTGGGCGACGAGACGTGCTTTGTTGTGAACTACTTGTCCATCTTCATCTTGCTTGTTGCGAAACACCCATTTGGTACAGATGATGTTGTGGTTGTTGTCGGGCTTCTCAGCCAATGTCCAAACTTGATTTCTCTCAAAGTTGTGTAGCTCTTCATGCATGGCATTTATCCAATCCGGATCTTCCAATGCTTCTTCAACCTTCATAGGTTCAATGCTAGAGATGAATGAATAGTGTTCACAAAAGTTAGCTAAACGAGTTTTAGAGCGAGTGATTCTCCCGGTTTGGATATCATTGTAGATTTGCTCGACGGGATGGTCTTTAGCAATTCTTGCTCGAACTCATGTCGACTTTTGCTTGGGTCTTGGTTGAACATCTTCTTCATCTTGTTCTTCTTCTTGGCCTTCTTCATTGTTGGTGTTGTCGTTCTCTTGTCGTGGTGGAGAAGGAGGTTGTTGACGTTCATCTTGATGCACTTCCTCGTTTTCTTCATCTTGGTATGTCCCACTTGTGGATGCTTCCATATCAACTCTTGGTTCACCTTGTCGTGAGGTAGAAACTTCCACTTGGACGGACGAGGTACTTTCCTTCACCTCTGTTGGACGAATCTTGCCAATAGACAAGTCTTGGATTGCTTCCAAGGGATCTTTGTCTCCTACATCAATTGGCAATTGCTCTACTTGCGAGCCGTTAGATTCATCAAACTTCACATCTACCGTTTCTTCAACCTTTCGGGTGAAAGTGTTGTAGACATGGTATGTGTGAGAGTTTGAGCCATAACCAAGTAGGAAACCTTCATGAGACTTAGGAGCAAATTTAGAACGACGATGCTTATCAAGAATGTAGCACTTTGAGCCGAATACTCGAAAGTATCCAACTTGGGGTTTGTTACCGGTGAGAAGCTCGTATGCCGTCTTGCCGAGTAGCTTGTGAAGATACGAGCGATTTGTTGCATGACAAGCTGTCTCAACCGCTTCCGACCAAAAGTGCTTTGGCGTCTTGTACTCATCAAGCATCATTCTCGCCATTTCGATGAGCGTCCGGTTCTTCCTCTCAACAACTCCATTTTGTTGAGGTGTGTACGTAGCCGAGAACTCATGTGAAATCCCTTCTTCGTCAAGAAAGGTATCCACATTTGCGTTCTTGAACTCCGTTCCGTTGTCGCTGTGAACCTTCTTGATCTTCACTTCAAATTGATTTTGGTCCTTCCTAGAGAAGTTTTTGAAGATCTTTTGGACCTGTGTTTTATCATCGAGAAAGAACACCAACATAAATCTTGAAAAATCATCAACTATAACTAGACCAAAAGAATTTCCACTAAGACTTTTGTAAGCATTGGGACCAAAGAGATCCATATGAAGTAGCTCGAGTGGCCTCCTTGTGGTCATGATGTTCTTCAAGGGATGCCTTCCTCCAACCTGTTTACCTGCCTAACAAGCGTTGCAAAGTCTATCCTTATCAAATATGACATCGTTAACTCCAAGGATATGATTTCCTTTAATAAGCTTGTCAAGGTTTCTCATGCCAACATGACCCAATCGTCTATGCCATAACCAACCTTTAGAGGATTTAGCAATGAAGCAAGTTCTAGGTTGAGCCTTTTTAGTGAAATCAACAATGTATAGATCACCTCTACGTACACTGGTAAAGACCATTTTATGATTATCTCTACGAAACACTTGGCAATCTACTTCAGTAAATAGGACATTGAAATCGAAATCAGCAAGTCTAGATACTGAAAGTAAGTTGTATCCAAGAGATTCAACGAGCATGACATTTTGTATGGAGCTATCATGTGATATGGCCACCTTACCGAGGCTAACCACCTTACCCTTTGAGTTGTCACCGAAAGTGACATACTTTTGAGGACCATCATTTTCAGCGAGCTCACGAAACATGTCTTTATCTCCGGACATGTGATCGGTACATCCACTATCAAGAACCCATTCCTTTCCTCCTGCCATATATCCCTGAAGATTTGCCATAAGACCAAAGTGTCTCATTGCATCATCAAGATCGAAGTCACTATCATCATCCTCATCATAGTATCCATTTTCAACACCATCATGTGGTGGATCAAATCCTAGAGAGGGTGATTCGTTAGAGTGAGTTTGACAATGATCTTGCTTATGAATTTTTATAGATTCAGAAATAATCTCACTAATAATTCTAACATCTCCTTTGGCACGCATAAGGTTTGTAAGCTCAAATAGACAGTCACCAAACATAGGATCACTGGAATTCATCTTACTCAAGGCAATAGACTTATGGAGAATTTCATCTAGATTTTTCAAGGAATAATTTGGAAAACGTTCTTCAAGAAATTTCCATATGGTGTAGGCACACTTAAGAGAAGGCAAACATCCTATCAAGTTTCTAGGCAAGCCTCTAGTGATAAGTTCAACAGTTCTAAGATTGCGAATCGTGTCAATTGACTCATTAAGAGTAGGATACATAGGATCAACATGAGGTGCACAAGGGCTAGCAATGTACTTGTTCAAATGATATTGATTGGAAATCACAAGCATCTCATTTTTCCACTCATGAAAGTACTCTCCATCAAGTATAGGCACTCTATGTCTAAGACTCCCAATAGTAGACTCATCCGTATTCCTCCAATGGTGTTTAAACCAAAGCAATTGAGACCAATGCTCTGATACCAATTGAAAGGGATCGAGAAGAGGTGTCTAGAGGGGGGGTGATTAGACACTAAGTACCAAAAGTTGCAGTTTTTAACTTCTTCAAGTTAGAGTGGAGTTTAGGCACAAGTTTAACACTCACAATACATAACAAGCAAGCATGCAAAGAGTATATGAGCAGCGGAAAGTAAAGCATGCAACTTGCAAGAATGTAAAGGGAAGGGTTTGGAGGATTCAAACACAATTTGGAGACATGGTGATTTTTGAGCCATGGTTCCGATAGGTGGTGCTATCGTACATCCACGTTGATGGAGACTTCAACCCACGAAGGGTAACAGTTGCACGAGTCCACGGAGGGCTCCACCCACGAAGGGTCCACGAAGAAGCAACCTTGTCTATCCCACCATGGTCGTCGCCCACGAAGGACTTGCCTCACTAGCGGTAGATCTTCACGAAGTAGGCAATCTCCTTGCCCTTACAAACTCCTTGGTTCAACTCCACAATCTTGTTGGAGGCTCCCAAGTGACACCTATCCAATCTAGGAGACACCACTCTCCAAGAAGTAACAAATGGTGTGTTGATGATGAACTCCTTGCTCTTGTGCTTCAAATGATAGTCTCCCCAACACTCAACTCTCTCTCACGGGATTTGGATTTGGTGGAAAGAATATTTGAGTGGAAAGCAACTTGGGGAAGGCTAGAGATCAAGATTCATATGGTAGGAATGGAATATCTTGGCCTCAACACATGAGTAGGTGGTTCTCTCTCAGAAAATGGATGCTGGAAGTGTAGGTTCGTTCTGATGGCTTTATCCACGAATGAAGAGTGGGTGGAGGGGTATATATAGCCTCCACACAAAATCTAATCGTTACACACAACTTGCCAAACTCGGTGGGACCGAATTGGTAAACTCGGTCAGACCGATTCAGCAAATCTAGTGACCGTTAGGATTTTCGGTGGGACCGACATGCAACTCGGTAGGACCGATATGGTTAGGGTTAGGGCATAACGTAATCTCGGTGAGACGGATTACACAAACTCGGTGGGACGATTACACAAACTTCGTGGGACCGATTTTGGTAATAAGCTAACCAGAGAGTTGGTCAGGCAAACTCGGTTTGACCGATTACACAAACTCGGTGGGACCGATTTTAGTAATAAGCTAACTAGAGAGTTTGCATTGTAATCTCGGTAGTACCGATTACTCAAATTCGGTGAGACCGATTTCGGTAATGGAGATACACAGAGATATTACAATCCCATCTCGGTGAGACCGAGATCCCTATTGGTGAGACCGATTTGCCTAGGGTTTGTGGCAGTGGCTATGACATCTGAACTCGGTGGCGCCGGATAGAAAGAATCGGTGGTGCCGAGTTAGACTTTTGGTTTAGGACAAATGTGGATGTGAGAAAGTAGTTGAGGGCTTTGGAGCATATCACTAAGCACTTTGAGCAAGCAAGCCATTAAGCAACACCCTCATCCCCTCTTGATAGTATTGCCTTTTCCTATAGACTCAATGTGATCTTGGATCACTAAAATAGAAAATGCAGAGTCTTGAGCTTGGAGCTTGAGCCAATCCTTTGTCCTTGGCGTCTTGAAGGGGTTCCACATCCTTTAGTCCATGCCAATTCATCGTTGAACTTGTCTGAAACATACTAGGTAAAAGTGTTAGTCCAACAAGAGATATGTTGACATTAATTACCAAAATCACCCAGGGAGCACTTGTGCTTTCAGCTGCCGGTGGAGTGGCTCAGCTCAGGAGACGAAGTTTGCGCGTTCTTCAGATTCCTGCTTTGAAAATTCCCTTGCCTGGATCACATGAAAGGGAAAGGAGAGTAAATTATACAGGATTTATTTGGGGCGAGACAAAAAAGTCACAGCATCTCCAAGATGATGTTAACATGGGCTTGAATGGGTATTCACTTATTCTATTGTAGGAAGACAAACATGGCTTGGATGGAAATTGCTACTATAGCTGATGAACAAGTTTAGTGTCTTGTTCTGAATCTCAGGGTTTCTGAACTACTACTAGAAACATGCATCGGCAGCAGCAGAAACATGAGAAACAGAGAAAGTTGGACCCTTTTATTCTGTAAAAATCCAAGTACACTGTACTTGTAATACTCCTACTCAGAAATTGAACAAGAATGGCGGGTCTTTCTTCCTCCTCTCACCTGAGAAGAATAGAACCCGAGAAGAACCCACCCACCCACGGAAATCTCTTGGGTGTTTCTTCCTCCTCTCACCTAACCAAGCTCTTGAGAACCAAATCACATCAAATTGGACGCATGGCTCGCCCAGCCCGCCGCTCACCCATTCGCACGCACCCAGGACGCAGGACGGGGCAGAGACGAGGCTACTAAACAAACAGGGAGGAGGAGCGCCCGAGAAGCAGGGGAAAGAACAGAGGAGTGGAGACGAGAGCAAGGGATAAGTAGTAGGGGTGGTACCTGCTGCAGGTCAGTGGTGGCCGTCGCGGACCAGCGGCGGCAGTCGACCCCCGAATCCAATCAGGCGTAGCTTTCAGGGACGGACGGCGGGCGTGGTGGAGGCCATGGAGCGGAGGCGACCGTCGGAAGCAATGGACGGATCCCGTCCTCCTCCTCGTCCTGCACCCCGTGCGGTCATCGGCGGTGGGATGGTTGCGGGTCGGCGGGTTGATGGTTGGGGGCCGCGGAGGCTTGCTATCCGGTGGAGGGTGGATGGGGTGTCGACTTGTGGGCGGCGGAGGAGCTGCAGTGGTGGGGGCGCGGGGGCGCGGGGGCGGCGGCGCACGTAGGGGCGGCGACGCAGTGGGTCGGGGCAATGGCGCGTAGTGGGGGGCTGAGAGAGATGTGAGATGGGAACGGGGATTGGGGATTTTAGTCGGGGGAGGGATAGCAATGGCGCACCACCTAGCGGTGCGCCATAAGTAACTTTTTTTAGATAGCAATGGCGCACCACCCAACGGTGCGCCATAAGTAACTTTTTTTGCATAGCAATGGCGCACCACCCAGCGGTGCGCCATAAGTAATTATTATTATTATTATTATTTGTTGCATCTAATATTTTTTTAGAAAATGAATATGAATATGAAACTGTAATAATTTTTTATAAAAACAGTAATAATTTTTTTAAAAATATCATCAAATTTGTTATTTGAAAATATTTATGAATATGAAAAAATATCATCAAATTTGTTATTTGAAAATATTTATGAATATGAAAAAATGTCATCAAATTTGTTATTTGAAAATTTCATCAAATTTGT
>NC_057813.1:467261139-467278224 GCF_018294505.1 Triticum aestivum
CGGGGGGTGCTCAGCGACGGTGGAGCGGGCCGGGGATGGTGCGGGGAGTCGGCGGCGGCGGTGGAGCGGGAGAGGGTGCGGGGGGTCGGCGGCGGCGGGTGGAGCTGGGGAGGGTGCGGGGGGTGCTCGGCGAGGTGGATCTGGCGAGGGGGGATAGCGATCAAGATGGAGGGGGATCGAGATCGAGTGTCCTCATGGATATTCAATAATTTTTTTCATATTGAATATGAAAAAATATCATCAAATTTGAAAAAATATTCATGAATTCAAAAAGTGCCCACGAAATTTAAAAATATTCATGAGTTCAAAAAGTGCCCATGAAATACAATCGAGAAATGAAGGCTACAATTTAAATACAATCGATCTTAGCTAGCTATCTGTTCACAATCTTCTTGACCTTATTTTTCGTGAATGGAGTTCTTCTCTTGAACAGACGTCCTTTAGGTAGGGTGGTCCTGCTTCTTCTTGTGGTGTATGCTGGTACTTCATCGTCGTCATCATGTTCCATCTTCGGGTCGCCGTACTTGTCGAAGTCTTGCTCATTGGCGACTCCATCCATTCCGATGATCTTCCTTTTGCCTCTCCTCACGACAACACGACTGGGCTTTGACGGGTCGGTAATGAACAAGCATTGATCCACTTGGGAAGCCAGTACCCATGGCTCATTTTTCGCGGTGACGTTTGCGCCCGCAGTCTTGGATTTGGCTTCGGGTATAACCATGGTGGTGAAATACCGGTCTTCTTTCATGACGCTCTTGGCCCATCTGACACGGAACATCGGGACCTTCTCTCCAGTGTAGCTCAACTCCCAGATCTCCTCGATCCTTCCATAGTATATGTCCTTGTCGTTACCGGTGTAGGATTCCATCGTTACCCTGGAGTTCTGATAACCATCGCTCTTCATGTCCTTTCCCTCGGTGTAGAATCTGTAGCTGTTGATATCGTACGCCTCATACGTCATCAGGGTTTGCTCGGCGCCCTGTGACAAGGCGAATATGAGTTGTTCTTCCGCGGAAGAATCCTCATGTAAAGGGTACGACAGAAGCTTCTGCTTGAACCAACGCGTGAAACATGAGTTTTGCTCTTTGATTATATCACCGTCCGTCCTCTGTTGGCCTCGGTCATTGTACGTCTTCTCAATAAAGGTTTTGTGCTCTACCACCCAAGGATCGACCATGTCTATGTGTTGTTGTCACGCCCAATATGCGACCCTATCCAAAAGGAACTCGAAGGTCCCACCAAGGATAGACCCGCATATTGAAATGCTTTTGCAAGGTGGATATCATTACATCAACATTACATAATAGATGGGGATACATACATAAGGCATACAATGCCACAAGAATACAACATTACAATACATCAGAGCATCATCCGACTACGGATGAAAACACAAACAGAAACTCAAACGACATCCACCCTACTAGCCCAGGCTGCCGACCTAGAACCTATCCCCTGATCGAACAAGCAGAAGAAGAACTCAACGCAAGCAAGCATCGCTCTCGCATCATGATCATCGCAAAACCTGTTCCTGCAACTGTTGTTGTAGTAATCTGTGAGCCACGAGGACTCAGCAATCCCATTACCATGGGTATCAAGACTAGCAAAGCTTAAAGGGGAAGGAAGGGGTAAAGTGGTGAGGTTGCAGTAGCGACTAAGCATATATGGTGGCTAACATACGCAAATAAGAGCGAGAAGACAGCAAATGGAACGGTTGTGAAGCTAGCAATGATCAAGAAGTGATCCTGAACTCCTACTTACATCAAACATAACCCAAAACAGTGTTCACTTCCCGGACTCCGCCGAAAAGAGACCATCATGGCTACACACACGGTTGATGCTATTTAATTCGGATCTGGTGTCAAGTTATCTACAACCGGACATTAACAAATTCTCATTTGCCTATAACTGCAGGCACGGCTTTCAAAAGATTATACCCTGCAGGGGTGTCCCAACTTAGCCCATGATAAGCTCTCGCGATCAACGAAGGATATACCTTCTCCCAGGAAGACCCGGTCAGACTCGGAATCCCGGTTTACAAGACATTTCGACAATGGTAAAACAAGACCAGCAAAGCCGCCCGGATATGCCGACAAATCCCGATAGGAGCTGCACATATCTCGTTCTCAGGGCATACCGGATTTTCCAAACTTCTGGTAGGCCAGCCCAGAGTTGCCCCTGGTAGCCACCGGCGGCTGACAGGTTGGACCAACACTCACGACGAGCACTGGCCAGGGGGGATAAAATAAAGATGACCCTCGAGAGCGCGACTCCCAAGGAAAAAGGGCTACGTGAGGCAAATGGTAAAACCAAGGTTGGGCCTTGCTGGAGGAGTTTTATTCAAAGTGAACTATCAAGGGGGTCCCATAAATCACCCAACCGCGTAAGGAACGCAAAATCCGGGAACATAACACCGGTATGACGGAAACTAGAGCGGCAAGAATGGAACAAAGCACCAGGCAAAAGGCCGAGTCTTCCACCCTTTACCAAGTATATAGATGCATTAAATAATATAAGAGATATTGTGATATCCCAACCAAAATCATGTCCACCATGGAGAAATCTTCAACTTCACCTGCAACTAGCAACGCTATAAAAGGGGCTGAGAAAAGCGGTAACATAGCCAAGCAACGGTTTGCATGGGAAAGGTGTCAACGGTTAGAGGTTCATGGCAATATGGGAGGCTTGATAAACATGTGATAGGTAACGCAGCAAAGCGATAGAACGAAGCAACTAGCATAGCAATGATAGTAGTGAGATCTAGGGTAGCGGTCATCTTGCCTGAAATCCCGCAAGGAAGAAGAACGAGTCCATGAAGAAGACGAACGGATGAAACCGAACCAAGCGTAGACGAATGAATCCTCACGATCGCAATGAAACAGGAACTATCGAGAAGAAACACACAACATAGTAAACACACCACACAAGAACAAGGCATGATGCACAAGCAAGCATGATGCATGACAAGGCTACATGAAGCTACTCATGGCAAGAAATGATGCATACAAGAGCAACACCTCAAGGCAAGTTTAAATGAGGCCGGGAACAACATATAACAATTCCGGTAAGTCCTCATATGCAAATTTCGAAGTTGTTCCAGATCTGAATAAACCTTATGTTCAAGTTGTTAAACAGCAAGTTAAGATGCACCAAGATGATCTACACGAGATTCTAGTCAAGTTACATATAAAGTTCAATTAGTTCGGAGCTACGGCCTAGAAGATATGAGCAAAACAAGTTAAACATGGCATTGATGCAAAATGCACCCAAACATCAAGAAAACACCTCAAAACATGGATGCAACATGATAATATGAAGCTACATGCAAATTCCAGCAAGTTTCATATAGAGCACACTCAAAACGGAGCAACGGTTCAACACACACACATGAAACAAGTTTAAAGGACAAGCTGTCCAAAACAGCAACTAGGCATATTGCAAGCATCAAAACAATATGCTACAGAAGCTCAACAAGAAAACAAAAGGCATGGGCATGATGTACAGGTAAAGCATAACAAAACATGAACACTGAGCTATCCCCAAAAATCACTAGAACATGCTCAAACACACATGGCAAGATTGCAAATAATAACAGTTCAGACTTTGCAGAAAATAACATCAGGTTGCAATATTTAGAACTATCAAACAACATGTTACAGGAACTGATCATGGCAAACAAAGGCATGGCATGAATGTACTAAATACATAGATCAAAAGTCCCTTACTGACCATGAGCCAAAAAGGATCAGAAAATATGATGGCGCCCATGTAAACATGGCAAGTTATAATACAGATTCAAACATGGCAGAAACAGAATTATGAAGGCATGTAGATGAGCTTGTACCACTCACCACAGAGCAATATATAGCATGGCAAGGCAACCAACAGTAAGAAGACATGTTTGTGAAGCTTAGCATGGCAATAGCAAGGTCATAGGGTGAATGGAACACTAGCAACAATCATGGCAACAACTGAACTTAATGTTAACAGGCTGACAGCAACATTATCAAGCAACTTTGAAGCAATATATGAACACGTATGCAAAATGAAATGCACATGATGACATGATAAAATGCAACACACAAGCAAATGACATGGCAACAACAGCGAATAACGGGCAGACACCTGGCGCATCGGATCCGGGGCGTTACAACACTCCTCCACTAACAAGAGATCTTGTCCCGAGATCTTAGGACCGAGACGGAAGGGAAAAAGGGATGAGGTGAAGCAAGAACTGAAGAGAAGAAGCAAAGAATCGAGAGCACTCGAGAATAAGAGAGGAACGACGAGAATGACGAAAATCGAAAGCTCACGGGATCAGATAGACTATGAAACCACTCCGATTAGAACGAGATAAGAAACGAATAAGACTGAAAGGATTTAGGCAGCACTCCGGCTGAAAATGGAAGGAAAAGAACATGAGCTTGAGAGGATGGAATGATACTTGACGAGATGAACAACGCAGAGCCTCCGGAAGAATTGGAAGAAAGGAATGAAAATAACTTAGAAGGAAGGGTTGAACGGAGTTGTTGAGAAAATCAACAACGAAAGAATACACTTGTTGTGGTCTTATAGGTAACATCTCAGGAATTATGAGGTGATAACCAGCCGCAAACGGAAATGATTAGATAACTTAGAAGAACGAAGAAATGCAAAACTCCACTTCAAAAGAAAAAGGAGAATTAATTGCACTTCGAGATGCGAGAAGAAAAGATACTTGAACTCCGCCAACAAGAATCTTGATGTACTCTTGAAAGAATGAATTAATTCATAAAGAACCACCATGAAGAACTCCGATGACAAAAAGGATGACGAGATAAAATGAAGGGTGAAAGAATAAGATTAAGCCTTGCGATGATTTAGATGGAGGTTCCGACGAAATGGCTGAGGAAAATTTGAACTCCGGAAAAGAAAAGATGGAGACACTTGGAACTAGAATTTATTCCTCACGAACAAACTCCGAAGAAAATGATTAGTCACCTGGATGAAATAAGAATAAGATTTATGTTATGCTTATCCTCATCAAATTAAATTGAAGGCAAACAATGGATTTTTGCATACTACTTATTCTTCTTGAAAAAGGATTGAGAAGTGACATATCGCAGACTTGAGAAAGTCTTCCTGATCCACCGGTAGTATTGAAAAGAACAAAGGATTAAAATGATAATCAAAGAAAACGAATCTTGAACGAACCACCGTAAGAATTTGGAAATGACTGATGAAAGAGCATGAATCACCGGGAAGAATTAGAAGAACAAATATGCTTGAGGGGATTTAGATGCAAAAGAACAAAGAGATCATGAGCTGATAAAGAACACTTGAACGAAGCACCGGGATAAATAGAGAACGATAACTGGAATGATGGCCTCCGGTGAAAAGAAATGGAAAAACAACTCCTGACATACTCCGGATGGTTGAGAAAAGAATATCTGACAAATGGAATAATTCGAGAGGATAACATGAAGCTAGAACCACGAATCTTCGAGAGAACGGGCAAGACTTAGAGGAAAACTCTTATTCGGTCTTCAAATGACGATGAGAAACACCACCAAAAATTACTGAGATACTCCGGTAGAATGAAAAGCAAAGAGGTTGAGCCAAACAATGACAATAATTTGAACGAGATCTTGGAGAAGGCATGAGGCTGATGAAATCCATTCTTACTTCACAATTGAAAGGGATTGAGAATAACTCTAGGGAAATTAGAAGAGTCAGGTAAGATCCTGGGAAAAGACCTGTGGGTTAGGGCCCACTGAAGAGAAAACACAGTTGAAAAGGATTGATGAACAGATATAAGATGCACCGGAACAATTGAAATATTTGAATGACGTGACAACCTCGAATTAATTGGAACACAGACGAATCTTCTGAGATGACTTGAACACTCCGGAAGGATAAACTGGCGAGAGGCGAACGAGCAGGGAAAACACTTCATCCAAGGAACAGAATGCGATCGACACCGAAAAAAACTTGAATTGAGTCCACTGGAAAAAGAAAGGGATGAAGAATGTCAAACAAAAGAGAATTCACCGGTTGAAACAATTGACGAAAGACTGAAGAGGCTCCACAGGAATAAAATTGTTGGTCGAAAGAGACTCATGCTCCGGGAAGAAGAGGGTGGGAGGACGGGAAAAACAAAGGCAACTTGGAAGGGGGAACCGACGAATATCTTGAAGAGAAAACATCGGTTTAAAGAAAGCAAAGCCTTTGCATGAGTAGGATGGATACTCGATTGCGGACTCCGGCTCCAAGAAGAAAAGGGTGGGCGGGTGGGAAAAGAAAACAATTGAGGATTGAACTTGGCAAAGATGAAGAGGCTCGAGTTAACTTGACGAGAAATGCACCGGATGAAAAGAGCTGGGGAACAACGATCGGGAAACCAACTGCGTGATCCTAAAGAAAAATTTGAAAGGGGAAGAGGAATAACTCAAAATACCTACGCCAAGATTCCTCACCAGAGCGAGGAAGGGGTTGAGGAGTAAAAAGAATTCCTACTCTCTGATATAACTATACTCCGAAAACAGTTTTCTTCTAGACTCAACAACGGCCAAACTACACGATCAATCAAGGGGGCTCCTAGGGTCGGTCGAGGCTCTGATACCAACTTGTCACGCCCAATATGCGACCCTATCCAAAAGGAACTCGAAGGTCCCACCAAGGATAGACCCGCATATTGAAACGCTTTCGCAAGGTGGATATCATTACATCAACATTACATAATAGATGGGGATACATACATAAGGCATACAATGCCACAAGAATACAACATTACAATACATCAGAGCATCATCCGACTACGGATGAAAACACAAACAGAAACTCAAACGACATCCACCCTGCTAGCCCAGGCTGCCGACCTGGAACCTATCCCCTGATCGAAGAAGCAGAAGAAGAACTCAACGCAAGCAAGCATCGCTCTCGCGTCATGATCATCGCAAAACCTGTACCTGCAACTGTTGTTGTAGTAATCTATGAGCCACGAGGACTCAGCAATCCCATTACCATGGGTATCAAGACTAGCAAAGCTTAAAGGGGAAGGAAGGGGTAAAGTGGTGAGGTTGCAGCAGCGACTAAGCATATATGGTGGCTAACATACGCAAATAAGAGCGAGAAGAGAGCAAATGGAACGGTCGTGAAGCTAGCAATGATCAAGAAGTGATCCTGAACTCCTACTTACGTCAAACATAACCCAAAAACCGTGTTCACTTCCCGGACTCCGCCGAAAAGAGACCATCACGGCTACACACACGGTTGATGCGTTTTAATTCGGATCTGGTGTCAAGTTATCTACAACCGGACATTAACAAATTCCCATCTGCCTATAACCGCAGGCACGGCTTTCCAAAGATTATACCCTGCAGGGTGTCCCAACTTAGCCCATGATAAGCTCTCGCGATCAATGAAGGATATACCTTCTCCCAGGAAGACCCGATCAGACTCGGAATCCCGGTTTACAAGACATTTCGACAATGGTAAAACAAGACCAGCAAAGCCGCCCGGATTTGCCGACAAATCCCGATAGGAGCTGCACATATCTCGTTCTCAGGGCACACCGAATTGTCCAAACTTCCGGTAGGCCAGCCCAGAGTTGCCCCTGGTAGCCACCGGCGGCTGACAGGTTGGACTAACACTCACGACGAGCACTGGCCCGGGGGGATAAAATAAAGATGACCCTCGAGAGCGTGACTCCCAAGGGAAAAAGGGCTAGGTGAGGCAAATGGTAAAACCAAGGTTGGGCCTTGCTGGAGGAGTTTTATTCAAAGCGAACTGTCAAGGGGGTCCCATAAATCACCCAACCGCATAAGGAACGCAAAATCCGGGAACATAACACCGGTATGACGGAAACTAGAGCGGCAAGAGTGGAACAAAGCACCAGGCAAAAGGCCGAGTCTTCCACCCTTTACCAAGTATATAGATGCATTAAATAATATAAGAGATATTGTGATATCCCAACCAAAATCATGTCCACCATGGAGAAATCTTCAACTTCACCTGCAACTAGCAACGCTATAAAAGGGGCTGAGAAAAGCGGTAACATAGCCAAGCAACGGTTTGCATGGGAAAGGTGTCAACGGTTAGATGTTCATGGCAATATGGGAGGCTTGATAAACATGTGATAGGTAACGCAGCAAAGCGATAGAACGAAGCAACTAGCATAGCAATGATAGTAGTGAGATCTAGGGTAGCGGTCATCTTGCCTGAAATCCCGCAAGGAAGAAGAACGAGTCCATGAAGAAGACGAACGGATGAAACCGAACCAAGCGTAGACGAACGAATCCTCATGATCGCAATGAAACAGGAACTATCGAGAAGAAACACACAACATAGTAAACACACCACACAAGAACAAGGCATGATGCACAAGCAAGCATGATGCATGACAAGGCTACATGAAGCTACTCATGGCAAGAAATGATGCATACAAGAGCAACACCTCAAGGCAAGTTTAAATGAGGCCGGGAACAACATATAACAATTCCGGTAAGTCCTCATATGCAAATTTCGAAGTTGTTCCAGATCTGAATAAACCTTATGTTCAAGTTGTTAAACAGCAAGTTAAGATGCACCAAGATGATCTACACGAGATTCTAGTCAAGTTACATATAAAGTTCAATTAGTTCGGAGCTACGGCCTAGAAGATATGAGCAAAACAAGTTAAACATGGCATTGATGCAAAATGCACCCAAACATCAAGAAAACACCTCAAAACATGGATGCAACATGATAATATGAAGCTAGATGCAAATTCCAGCAAGTTTCATATAGAGCACACTCAAAACGGAGCAACGGTTCAACACACACACATGAAACAAGTTTAAAGGACAAGTTGTCCAAAACAGCAACTAGGCATATTGCAAGCATCAAAACAATATGCTACAGAAGCTCAACAAGAAAACAAAAGGCATGGGCATGATGTACAGGTAAAGCATAACAAAACATGAACACTGAGCTATCCCCAAAAATCACTAGAACATGCTCAAACACACATGGCAAGATTGCAAATAATAACAGTTCAGACTTTGCAGAAAATAACATCAGGTTGCAATGTTTAGAGCTATCAAACAACATGTTACAGGAACTGATCATGGCAAACAAAGGCATGGCATGAATGTACTAAATACATAGATCAAAAGTCCCTTACTGACCATGAGCCAAAAAGGATCAGAAAATATGATGGCACCCATGTAAACATGGCAAGTTATAATAAAGATTCAAACATGGCAGAAACAGAATTATGAAGGCATGTAGATGAGCTTGTACCACTCACCACAGAGCAATATATAGCAT
This sequence comes from Triticum aestivum, assembly GCF_018294505.1. Classification (NCBI taxonomy): domain Eukaryota; kingdom Viridiplantae; phylum Streptophyta; class Magnoliopsida; order Poales; family Poaceae; genus Triticum; species Triticum aestivum. The sequence continues at coordinate 467,270,428 of NC_057813.1, forward strand.
GGCAAGGCAACCAACAGTAAGAAGACATGTTTGTGAAGCTAAGCATGGCAATAGCAAGGTCATAGGGTGAATGGAACACTAGCAACAATCATGGCAACAACTGAACTTAATGTTAACAGGCTGACAGCAACATTATCAAGCAACTTTGAAGCAATATATGAACACGTATGCAAAATGAAATGCACATGATGACATGATAAAATGCAACACACAAGAAAATGACATGGCAACAACGGCGAATAACGGGCAGACACCTGGCGCATCGGATCCGGGGCGTTACAACACTCCTCCACTAACAAGAGATCTTGTCCCGAGATCTTAGGACCGAGACGGAAGGGAAAAAGGGATGAGGTGAAGCAAGAACTGAAGAGAAGAAGCAAAGAATCGAGAGCACTCGAGAATAAGAGAGGAACGACGAGAATGACGAAAATCGAAAGCTCACGGGATCAGGTAGACTATGAAACCACTCCGATTAGAACGAGATAAGAAACGAATAAGACTGAAAGGATTTAGGCAGCACTCCGGCTGAAAATGGAAGGAAAAGAACATGAGCTTGAGAGGATGGAATGATACTTGACGAGATGAACAACGCAGAGCCTCCGGAAGAATTGGAAGAAAGGAATGAAAATAACTTAGAAGGAAGGGTTGAACGGAGTTGTTGAGAAAATCAACAACGAAAGAATACACTTGTTGTGGTCTTATAGGTAACATCTCAGGAATTATGAGGTGATAACCAGCCGCAAACGGAAATGATTAGATAACTTAGAAGAACGAAGAAATGCAAAACTCCACTTCAAAAGAAAAAGGAGAATTAATTGCACTTCGAGATGCGAGAAGAAAAGATACTTGAACTCCGCCAACAAGAATCTTGATGTACTCTTGAAAGAATGAATTAATTCATAAAGAACCACCATGAAGAACTCCGATGACAAAAAGGATGACGAGATAAAATGAAGGGTGAAAGAATAAGATTAAGCCTTGCGATGATTTAGATGGAGGTTCCGACGAAATGGCTGAGGAAAATTTGAACTCCGGAAAAGAAAAGATGGAGACACTTGGAACTAGAATTTATTCCTCACGAACAAACTCCGAAGAAAATGATTAGTCACCTGGATGAAATAAGAATAAGATTTATGTTATGCTTATCCTCATCAAATTAAATTGAAGGCAAACAATGGATTTTTGCATACTACTTATTCTTCTTGAAAAAGGATTGAGAAGTGACATATCGCAGACTTGAGAAAGTCTTCCTGATCCACCGGTAGTATTGAAAAGAACAAAGGATTAAAATGATAATCAAAGAAAACGAATCTTGAACGAACCACCGTAAGAATTTGGAAATGACTGATGAAAGAGCATGAATCACCGGGAAGAATTAGAAGAACAAATATGCTTGAGGGGATTTAGATGCAAAAGAACAAAGAGATCATGAGCTGATAAAGAACACTTGAACGAAGCACCGGGATAAATAGAGAACAATAACTGGAATGATGGCCTCCGGTGAAAAGAAATGGAAAAACAACTCCTGACATACTCCGGATGGTTGAGAAAAGAATATCTGACAAATGGAATAATTCGAGAGGATAACATGAAGCTAGAACCACGAATCTTCGAGAGAACGGGCAAGACTTAGAGGAAAACTCTTCTTCGGTCTTCAAATGACGATGAGAAACACCACCAAAAATTACTGAGATACTCCGGTAGAATGAAAAGCAAAGAGGTTGAGCCAAACAATGACAATAATTTGAACGAGATCTTGGAGAAGGAATGAGGCTGATGAAATCCATTCTTACTTCACACTTGAAAGGGATTGAGAATAACTCTGGGGAAATTAGAAGAGTCAGGTAAGATCCTGGGAAAAGACCTGTGGGTTAGGGCCCACTGAAGAGAAAACACAGTTGAAAAGGATTGATGAACAGATATAAGATGCACCGGAACAATTGAAATATTTGAATGACGTGACAACCTCGAATTAATTGGAACACAGACGAATCTTCTGAGATGACTTGAACACTCTGAAAGGATAAACTGGTGAGAGGCGAACGAGCAGGGAAAACACTTCATCCAAGGAACAGAATGCGATCGACACCGAAAAAAACTTGAATTGAGTCCACTGGAAAAAGAAAGGGATGAAGAATGTCAAACAAAAGAGAATTCACCGGTTGAAACAATTGACGAAAGACTGAAGAGGCTCCACAGGAATAAAATTGTTGGTCGAAAGAGACTCATGCTCCGGGAAGAAGAGGGTGGGAGGACGGGAAAAACAAAGGCAACTTGGAAGGGGGAACCGACGAATATCTTGAAGAGAAAACATCGGTTTAAAGAAAGCAAAGCCTTCGCATGAGTAGGATGGATACTCGATTGCGGACTCCGGCTCCAAGAAGAAAAGGGTGGGCGGGTGGGAAAAGAAAACAATTGAGGATTGAACTTGGCAAAGATGAAGAGGCTCGAGTTAACTTGACGAGAAATGCACCGGATGAAAAGAGCTGGGGAACAACGATCGGGAAACCAACTGCGTGATCCTAAAGAAAAATTTGAAAGGGGAAGAGGAATAACTCAAAATACCTACGCCAAGATTCCTCACCAGAGCGACGAAGGGGCTGAGGAGTAAAAAGAATTCCTACTCTCTGATATAACTATACTCCGAAAACAGTTTTCTTCTAGACTCAACAACGGCCAAACTACACGATCAATCAAGGGGGCTCCTAGGGTCGGTCGAGGCTCTGATACCAACTTGTCACGCCCAATATGCGACCCTATCCAAAAGGAACTCGAAGGTCCCACCAAGGATAGACCCGCATATTGAAACGCTTTTGCAAGGTGGATATCATTACATCAACATTACATAATAGATGGGGATACATACATAAGGCATACAATGCCACAAGAATACGGCATTACAATACATCAGAGCATCATCCGACTACGGATGAAAACACAAACAGAAACTCAAACGACATCCACCCTGCTAGCCCAGGCTGCCGACCTGGAACCTATCCCCTGATCGAAGAAGCAGAAGAAGAACTCAACGCAAGCAAGCATCGCTCTCGCGTCATGATCATCGCAAAACCTGTACCTGCAACTGTTGTTGTAGTAATCTGTGAGCCACGAGGACTCAGCAATCCCATTACCATGGGTATCAAGACTAGCAAAGCTTAAAGGGGAAGGAAGGGGTAAAGTGGTGAGGTTGCAGCAGCGACTAAGCATATATGGTGGCTAACATACGCAAATAAGAGCGAGAAGAGAGCAAATGGAACGGTCGTGAAGCTAGCAATGATCAAGAAGTGATCCTGAACTCCTACTTACATCAAACATAACCCAAAATAGTGTTCACTTCCCGGACTCCGCCGAAAAGGGACCATCATGGCTACACACACGGTTGATGCGTTTTAATTCGGATCTGGTGTCAAGTTATCTACAACCGGACATTAACAAATTCTCATCTGCCTATAACCGCAGGCACGGCTTTCAAAAGATTATACCCTGCAGGGGTGTCCCAACTTAGCCCATGATAAGCTCTCGCGATCAACGAAGGATATACCTTCTCCCAGGAAGACCCGATCAGACTCGGAATCCCGGTTTACAAGACATTTCGACAATGGTAAAACAAGACCAGCAAAGCCGCCCGGATATGCCGACAAATCCCGATAGGAGCTGCACATATCTCGTTCTCAGGGCATACCGGATTGTCCAAACTTCTGGTAGGCCAGCCCAGAGTTGCCCCTGGTAGCCACCGGCGGCTGACAGGTTGGACCAACACTCACGACGAGCACTGGCCAGGGGGGATAAAATAAAGATGACCCTCGAGAGCGCGACTCCCAAGGAAAAAGGGCTACGTGAGGCAAATGGTAAAACCAAGGTTGGGCCTTGCTGGAGGAGTTTTATTCAAAGCGAACTATAAAGGGGGTTCCATAAATCACCCAACCGCGTAAGGAACGCAAAATCCGGGAACATAACACCGGTATGACGGAAACTAGAGCGGCAAGAGTGGAACAAAGCACCAGGCAAAAGGCCGAGTCTTCCACCCTTTACCAAGTATATAGATGCATTAAATAATATAAGAGATATTGTGATATCCCAACCAAAATCATGTCCACCATGGAGAAATCTTCAACTTCACCTGCAACTAGCAACGCTATAAAAGGGGCTGAGAAAAGCGGTAACATAGCCAAGCAACGGTTTGCATGGGAAAGGTGTCAACGGTTAGAGGTTCATGGCAATATGGGAGGCTTGATAAACATGTGATAGGTAACGCAGCAAAGCGATAGAACGAAGCAACTAGCATAGCAATGATAGTAGTGAGATCTAGGGTAGCGGTCATCTTGCCTGAAATCCCGCAAGGAAGAAGAACGAGTCCATGAAGAAGACGAACGGATGAAACCGAACCAAGCGTAGACGAACGAATCCTCACGATCGCAATGAAACAGGAACTATCGAGAAGAAACACACAACATAGTAAACACACCACACAAGAACAAGGCATGATGCACAAGCAAGCATGATGCATGACAAGGCTACATGAAGCTACTCATGGCAAGAAATGATGCATACAAGAGCAACACCTCAAGGCAAGTTTAAATGAGGCCGGGAACAACATATAACAATTCCGGTAAGTCCTCATATGCAAATTTCGAAGTTGTTCCAGATCTGAATAAACCTTATGTTCAAGTTGTTAAACAGCAAGTTAAGATGCACCAAGATGATCTACACGAGATTCTAGTCAAGTTACATATAAAGTTCAATTAGTTCGGAGCTACGGCCTAGAAGATATGAGCAAAACAAGTTAAACATGGCATTGATGCAAAATGCACCCAAACATCAAGAAAACACCTCAAAACATGGATGCAACATGATAATATGAAGCTACATGCAAATTCCAGCAAGTTTCATATAGAGCACACTCAAAACGGAGCAACGGTTCAACACACACACATGAAACAAGTTTAAAGGACAAGTTGTCCAAAACAGCAACTAGGCATATTGCAAGCATCAAAACAATATGCTACAGAAGCTCAACAAGAAAACAAAAGGCATGGGCATGATGTACAGGTAAAGCATAACAAAACATGAACACTGAGCTATCCCCAAAAATCACTAGAACATGCTCAAACACACATGGCAAGATTGCAAATAATAACAGTTCAGACTTTGCAGAAAATAACATCAGGTTGCAATGTTTAGAGCTATCAAACAACATGTTACAGGAACTGATCATGGCAAACAAAGGCATGGCATGAATGTACTAAATACATAGATCAAAAGTCCCTTACTGACCATGAGCCAAAAAGGATCAGAAAATATGATGGCACCCATGTAAACATGGCAAGTTATAATACAGATTCAAACATGGCAGAAACAGAATTATGAAGGCATGTAGATGAGCTTGTACCACTCACCACAGAGCAATATATAGCATGGCAAGGCAACCAACAGTAAGAAGACATGTTTGTGAAGCTAAGCATGGCAATAGCAAGGTCATAGGGTGAATGGAACACTAGCAACAATCATGGCAACAACTGAACTTAATGTTAACAGGCTGACAGCAACATTATCAAGCAACTTTGAAGCAATATATGAACACGTATGCAAAATGAAATGCACATGATGACATGATAAAATGCAACACACAAGCAAATGACATGGCAACAACGGCGAATAACGGGCAGACACCTGGCGCATCGGATCCGGGGCGTTACAACACTCCTCCACTAACAAGAGATCTTGTCCCGAGATCTTAGGACCGAGACGGAAGGGAAAAAGGGATGAGGTGAAGCAAGAACTGAAGAGAAGAAGCAAAGAATCGAGAGCACTCGAGAATAAGAGAGGAACGACGAGAATGACGAAAATCGAAAGCTCACGGGATCAGATAGACTATGAAACCACTCCGATTAGAACGAGATAAGAAACGAATAAGACTGAAAGGATTTAGGCAGCACTCCGGCTGAAAATGGAAGGAAAAGAACATGAGCTTGAGAGGATGGAATGATACTTGACGAGATGAACAACGCAGAGCCTCCGGAAGAATTGGAAGAAAGGAATGAAAATAACTTAGAAGGAAGGGTTGAACGGAGTTGTTGAGAAAATCAACAACGAAAGAATACACTTGCTGTGGTCTTATAGGTAACATCTCAGGAATTATGAGGTGATAACCAGCCGCAAACGGAAATGATTAGATAACTTAGAAGAACGAAGAAATGCAAAACTCCACTTCAAAAGAAAAAGGAGAATTAATTGCACTTCGAGATGCAAGAAGAAAAGATACTTGAACTCCGCCAACAAGAATCTTGATGTACTCTTGAAAGAATGAATTAATTCATAAAGAACCACCATGAAGAACTCCGATGACAAAAAGGATGACGAGATAAAATGAAGGGTGAAAGAATAAGATTAAGCCTTGCGATGATTTAGATGGAGGTTCCGACGAAATGGCTGAGGAAAATTTGAACTCCGGAAAAGAAAAGATGGAGACACTTGGAACTAGAATTTATTCCTCACGAACAAACTCCGAAGAAAATGATTAGTCACCTGGATGAAATAAGAATAAGATTTATGTTATGCTTATCCTCATCAAATTAAATTGAAGGCAAACAATGGATTTTTGCATACTACTTATTCTTCTTGAAAAAGGATTGAGAAGTGACATATCGCAGACTTGAGAAAGTCTTCCTGATCCACCGGTAGTATTGAAAAGAACAAAGGATTAAAATGATAATCAAAGAAAACGAATCTTGAACGAACCACCGTAAGAATTTGGAAATGACTGATGAAAGAGCATGAATCACCGGGAAGAATTAGAAGAACAAATATGCTTGAGGGGATTTAGATGCAAAAGAACAAAGAGATCATGAGCTGATAAAGAACACTTGAACGAAGCACCGGGATAAATAGAGAACGATAACTGGAATGATGGCCTCCGGTGAAAAGAAATGGAAAAACAACTCCTGACATACTCCGGATGGTTGAGAAAAGAATATCTGACAAATGGAATAATTCGAGAGGATAACATGAAGCTAGAACCACGAATCTTCGAGAGAACGGGCAAGACTTAGAGGAAAACTCTTCTTCGGTCTTCAAATGACGATGAGAAACACCACCAAAAATTACTGAGATACTCCGGTAGAATGAAAAGCAAAGAGGTTGAGCCAAACAATGACAATAATTTGAACGAGATCTTGGAGAAGGAATGAGGCTGATGAAATCCATTCTTACTTCACACTTGAAAGGGATTGAGAATAACTCTGGGGAAATTAGAAGAGTCAGGTAAGATCCTGGGAAAAGACCTGTGGGTTAGGGCCCACTGAAGAGAAAACACAGTTGAAAAGGATTGATGAACAGATATAAGATGCACCGGAACAATTGAAATATTTGAATGACGTGACAACCTCGAATTAATTGGAACACAGACGAATCTTCTGAGATGACTTGAACACTCCGAAAGGATAAACTGGTGAGAGGCGAACGAGCAGGGAAAACACTTCATCCAAGGAACAGAATGCGATCGACACCGAAAAAAACTTGAATTGAGTCCACTGGAAAAAGAAAGGGATGAAGAATGTCAAACAAAAGAGAATTCACCGGTTGAAACAATTGACGAAAGACTGAAGAGGCTCCACAGGAATAAAATTGTTGGTCGAAAGGGACTCATGCTCCGGGAAGAAGAGGGTGGGAGGACGGGAAAAACAAAGGCAACTTGGAAGGGGGAACCGACGAATATCTTGAAGAGAAAACATCGGTTTAAAGAAAGCAAAGCCTTCGCATGAGTAGGATGGATACTCGATTGCGGACTCTGGCTCCAAG
>NC_057813.1:467278234-467278635 GCF_018294505.1 Triticum aestivum
GGCAAGAAATGATGCATACAAGAGCAACACCTCAAGGCAAGTTTAAATGAGGCCGGGAACAACATATAACAATTCCGGTAAGTCCTCATATGCAAATTTCGAAGTTGTTCCAGATCTGAATAAACCTTATGTTCAAGTTGTTAAACAGCAAGTTAAGATGCACCAAGATGATCTACACGAGATTCTAGTCAAGTTACATATAAAGTTCAATTAGTTCGGAGCTACGGCCTAGAAGATATGAGCAAAACAAGTTAAACATGGCATTGATGCAAAATGCACCCAAACATCAAGAAAACACCTCAAAACATGGATGCAACATGATAATATGAAGCTACATGCAAATTCCAGCAAGTTTCATATAGAGCACACTCAAAACGGAGCAACGGTTCAACACACACACA